>NC_135492.1:4364353-4539353 GCF_052094955.1 Ictidomys tridecemlineatus
AGATTTGTTTCATGAATTTTTCGTTTCCAATACCGTACTTTTTATTTCTTTTAAAAGAAATTTTTCATTTATATGTTGACACCCATATCTACGTATTCATATGATTAAGCTTTTCTTTAACTCCTTGAAACTAGTTATAAAAACTATTTAAATTTTTTCTGCTAATCCTAACATCTGGGTCAGCTCACGGAACTTTTTTTATATGTGATATTTTCTCTTGTGGTTCTCATTTTTCTATCTTCTTTGCATTCTGGCAAAATTTAATGATATTCTACATGCCTATAATCCCAGCGACTCAGGAGGCTAAGGCAGGAGGATCAAGAGTTCAAAGTTAGCCTCTAAGGGATGCACTTAGCAACTCAATGAGACCCTGTATCTAAATAAAATGCAAAAAAGGGCTGAGGTTGTGGCTCAATGGTTAAGCACCCCTGGGTTCAATCCCTGGTACCAAAAAAATTTTTTTAATTATATTCTGGTCATTTATAGATGATACATCATAGGAAGTCTGGATTATGTTTTCTTCCTATAAAGGATATTCTGTTTTATGTGTCATGCAGGCTAATTACTGGTGAATTGTTTTGATCATATTAGATTTGGTATTATTATTATTATTTGGTTCCAGAGATTGAACTCAGGGTACTCAATTACTGAGCCACATCCCCAGACCTATTTTGTATTTTATTGAGAGACAGGGTCTTGCTGAGCTGCTTTAGCACCTCTATTTACTAAGGCTGGCTTTGAGCTCGTGATCCTCTTGCTTCATCCACCTTAGTCATTGGGATTATAGGCATATTCCACCGTGCCTCACTAGGTTTGGTATTTTTCTTTATTTCCATATTTCATGGTGCATTATACTTGTACATAATGGTGGGATTTGTTGTTATGTTTTCATACATATGTACAATAAGTGATAAAACTTAGCCAATATCATTCTTGAGTATTTCTCTTTTACCTGCTTTCCTCTCTCCCCTGATCCCTTTCCTCTATTCTACTGATCTCCCTTTGATTGCCCTTAGATTCCTTTCACACACACACACCTTTCTTTTCCTTTTTCCTTTCTGGCTGCCTCATACATTTTCAGCATGAATCAATTTTGGTTTCAAATTTAGGTCTACCATTTTCCCTTTACTCTTTTTTTGTGTGGTTCTTTTTGCTAAGGCTTATTTATGAACTATTAATTAAGTACCTGATATATTAGTGAAGCTGCTGCAACCTGACTCTGCTGGAAACCTAATTTCTTCCAACATTGCCATTTAGCATCATCTTCAGTCTCCTTTATAGCAGTCAAACTCTGCTAAGCCTTAAAGAGTCTCATCTGGTACATTCATATCAAAAATAAATTTCCTCCAGGCTTTTAGTATTCTCTCTCTCTAACACACACACATAATCACATTGCACCCACCATAAATAGCTCAGACATTCTTGTCCACAAAATTCCAACCACTATGATAATCTTGCACTTTGATAATTTTCTCCTTAACTCAGTATGACCACCATCTTACTTGAGCTTCATCTCTCTGAAATTAATACCTGAAAATGTTTAGTTTTTCTAGTTTTATACTCTTTTGTGTCAGGAAAACAAATCCCGTACAGTAGAACTATAACAGTTTCAAGTAAAAGTACTAAATTACTTATATCCTTGCCCATCAATAGTGGTAGAAGCACTTAGGTGAACTTACATAGAAACTGCAACATCTTACATACTCAACAACAATTTCATTGCCCATGGAACCCAAAATTAATTGAAAGAGTAAACCCCAAAATGGATATCTGAAAAATAAACTGGTCAAAATTAGTAAGGCAATCAGAGTTAGATAATCATATATTTTACCAATAGCACTAGCTTAAAAGTATGGGTCTACAATAAGTAGAAAAATACAAGTTAATGGCTAGAGTCATAAAAGTTTCTATTATGATAGGCAGTCTCTTATGATGCTTTAATATTATATGATAGTTGTGAAATGATTACAAACTAATAATGAACATAATCTATTTGCAGATTAAAATGTTCTTCCCTGTATTATCTACAAATTTTAGATACACCTCAAAATGCCCTGGAAAAGAAATTTCTTAAGTCTCATCAAAATGAACTGCCAGGTTTTTTCCTACATTTGACATGACACAGTGCCAAGATTTCTAGTCCTGAATACACACTTTCTATAGGGAAGAGACATATATCTTGGCAATTAATAGATCATTTATCTCATTTCATACAGCCGATTTTAGTCGTAAGAAAAGAAATGTTTATGTATTCATTCTGCTGACTTTAGTCTATAATCTAATCAGGGATCAACAAACTTTTCCTGAAAAGAGACTGATAATAAACATATTAGACTTTGTAGGCAAATCTTAATTGCCACTCAAATGCCAGTGTAGCACAAAAAACAGCCTAGACTATGGGTAAATAATATAAGCTTCTGTGTTCTAATAAAACTTTGTTTACAAAAGCAAGTGTCATTGTTGGACACCGTGGTGTGCTCCAACAGTCACAACTACTCGGAAAGCTGAGGCAGGAAGATTACTTGAGCCTAGGAGTTCAGGCCAGCCTGGGAAATAAGAAAGAAAGAAGAGAGAGAGAGAGAGAGAGAGAGAGAGAGAGAGAGAGAGGGAGAGAGGGGAGAGGGAGAGGGAGGGAGGGAGGGAAGGAGGGAAGGGAGAGAGAGAGAGGAATGAATGAAAGAAAGAAAGAAATAAAGAGAAAAAAGGAATAAAGGGAACAATTTAAAAAAACAGTGTCAGGCTTACAGCTATGATTTGCTCAACACTGTTCCAGAGTATTAATGTTATGCTCACAATAGATGTTTGGCTAGGCTGTATACATACATACATACATACATACATACATATATACATGAAAGCAATTTTGTTCTTTTGTTTGCTTTCTTTTATTTTTTCCATTTTTTTGTTGATACATTATAGTCGTAAATCATGGCAGTATTTCTCGTTACATATTTCCACATGCACAATATAACACTACAGTTTGGCCAATATCATTCCCTAGTATTTTCCCTTCACTCCTCCCTCTCCTGGTCCCTTTCCTACACTCTACTGATCTCCATTTGATTTTCACTTTTTTTTCCTTTTTCCTCTCTTGCTTCCACATCCGAGAGAAAACATAGGCTCCCTTGATCTTATGAGTTTAGCTTATTTTGTGTAACAGAATGTTCTCAAGTTTCATCCGTTTTCCAGCAAATGACATAATTCACCTTTATGGCTGAATAAAGCTCCATTGTGTGTATATGCCACATTTTCTTTATTTATTCATCCTTGATAAGCACCTAGTTTGGTTCCATAGTTTGGCAACTGTGAATTGTGCTGCTATAAACATGGGTATGCATGTACTACTCTAGTATTATGACTTTAATTCTTTAGGATAAACATTGAGTAGTTGTATAGCTGGGTTATATGGTGGTTTCCTGCCTAGTCTTTTGAGGAACCTCCATACTGATTTCAATAGTGGTTATATTCATTTACAATCCTATCAACAGAGAAAAAAGTGTCCCTTCTTCTCCACATTCTCTCTAGCATTTATTATTGTGCATATTCTTTTTTTTAAGTAGTTGGACACAATACCTTTATTTTTATTTATTTATTTTTAATGTGGTGCTGAGGATCGAACCCAGGGCCTCGCATGTGCTAGACAAGCAATGTGCTGTTGAGCCACAACCCCAGCCCCATATCGTTCATATTCTTGATGGCTGCTATTCTGACTAAAGAGAGATGAAAGCTCACTGTAGTTTTGATTTGCATTTCCCTAATTGCTAATGATGTTGAACATTTTCATAGGTTTGTTGTCCATTTTTATTTCTTCTTTTGAGAAGTATCTGTTTAATTCATTTGCCCAATTAAGCTAGGTTATTTGAGGTTTTGGTGTTAAGTTTTTTAAAGTTTCTTATATAGTTTGGATATTAATCCTGTGTCAAAGAGTAGTTAGCAGGGCTGGGGATGTGGCTCAAGCGGTAGCACGCTCACCTGGCATGCATGCAGTCCAGGTTCGATCCTCAGCACCACATACAAACAAAGATGTTGTGTCCGCCAAAAACTAAAAAATAAATATTAAAAAATTCTCTCTCACTCTCTTAAAAAAAAGAGTAGTTAGCAAATATATTTTCTCCAATTCCTTAGGTTTTTTCTTCATGTTACTAATTGTTTCCTTTGCTGTGCAGAAGCTTTTTAATTTGATGCCATTCTGTTTATTAACTTTTGTTATTATTTTCTGAGCTTTAGGAGTTCTAATAAGAAAGTCATTGCCTGTACCTATATGCTGGAGTCTCAAATGTATAATTTCTTCCAAGGATTTGCATAGTTTCTGGTCTAATTCCTGGGATTTTGATCTCTTTCAAGTTTGTACAGGGTCTAATCTTATTTGTCTACATATGGATAACCAATTTTCCTGGCACCACTTGTTTAAAGCCTGTCTTTTCTCCCAATATGTTTTTGGCATCTTTGTCAAGAATCAGATGAGTGTTAACTGTGTTGGATCTTTTTCTGTGTCTTCTCTTCTTTCCCATTGGTCTATGTATCTGGTTTTATGACAGAGCCATGCAGTGGTTATTTCCATAGCTTTGTAGTACAATTTGAAGTCAGGTATTGTGATGATGCCTCCAGCTTGCTTTATTGACTTAGAATTGTTTTGGCTATTCTGAATATTTTATTCTTCCAAATGGATTTCAGGACTGTTTGTTCTAGTTCTGGAAAAATGACATTTATTATTATTATTATTATTTTAAATTTATATATGACAACAGAATGCTTTACAATTCATATTACATATATAGAGCACAATTTTTCATATCTCTCATTGTATACTAAGTATATTCACACCAATTCATGGGTATTTTGATGGGAATTGCATCAAATCTGTATGTTGCTCCTAAAACCAATTTCAAACATATACAATCATATTAGTAGTGATTTTAGTGTCCAAAAAGAGATCTACTAAACAATAATTACTGGGCTGGTTTGGTGACTTGTAGTCCTAACTACTCAGAAGGCCAAGCCAGGAGGATTGCTTGAGTCCAGGTGTTGGAGATCAGGTTAGGCAACATAGCAAGACCCCCATCTTAAAAATAATAATAATTACTGATGTCAAAACACATCTCAATCATTATGCTAGTCACCAACTCTTCATTGTTTTCCTTGAAACTCTAATATACAATTAGTGAATGTTAATTTAGGACTAATTGTGCTGTTTTATAGAGGAGAAAGCTGATTATAATAGTAAGTGAAATCATCTGTCATGAACTGATTTGTGTTTATTTAATCACAATTATCATGCTGATAACTCTACATATTAAGTCTCCACCTATAGTCCCCTAGGTGCTAATTTTAAAAAACGTGAGTTTTCATTAAAAATAAGAAAAGAAACCCCTCCATATGCATTTCAATAATTCAAATTGTATCATAATTTGACTATTAACACAAGGGAAAATCAATGCAACTAATTCAGATTTAAATTCAAGATTACACAGTGCAAAAGAGGGAATAGTCTTGGAAAGGGAAGTAGAAAAATGTAAGATCCCTCTTAGAGGTCAGAAAAAATAAAATAAAATTTCCTTCAGAATAACAACTGGACATAAAGCTTTCAAGAAATGTTAGCTACTAGCTTTCTTCTCTGACAATCGGTTTTGTCAGTTGGTTCCCACTAAGTTGTGGACTTTTTCCGACCAGGACCAGATATCTTGTCTTGATTTTCATCCACTCCCACACCATGCTAGGGCTTTGGTAGCACAAAATGAGAATTAAAAATATGCTTTTGAATTAAATAATTTCTTCCCTTATGGATAAAGATAAGAATCTCAAGATCTTAGCCTGAAGACTAATGTCCATCTCTCTGCCCCCACCTGTCCCCGCCTTAAAACAAAAGCAGGCCACTGTCTCCAGTTTACACCCTCACTCACAGTTCCATTCACCTTCCCCTTTCCTAATCAGAGGGATCTTGGGGTGGGGCTTCAAGGAACCTCAAGGAGATTGAAGGGGAGGGAGCCTGGAACCATAGACTAGCTGTGACAAGTCATGGGTGGGATTTGGTAGTTCAGAAAAGGAGGTACCAGACCAGGAATGGGGGATGGGAGTGATGGTGAAGTGGAGTGGGCTAGTTTAGGATGGACCAGAAATGAGACATTAAGGAAAGCCAGAAAGGACCAGTTGGCGGGTGGGGGGGGGATGGGTGGGTGACTACTAGAATCATGTGGAGGGTCGCTTGTGAGGGCACAGAAGCAAAGGCAGGTGATTGGACGAGAAGGAGAGTTCTAGTTGCCAAGGCAGCGACTAGAGGAGAAGGTCTTCAGTCCATGAGAAGGTCTTGACTAGAGAAGGACGGAGCTCCAGCTCCGTGTGTTCTCCAGTAGAGTCTGTGGATTGACCCCCAGATATCCCTGCTGAGGTGTCACCCGGGAAAGGCTTAAGCCTTCCCGGGCGCCACCCCTCTGTGCTTTGCTACCCACCCCACCCGCCCCCCTGAGCCCCGCCTCTGCCCCCTGACACCCGCCACAGCCTACTTCACCCCGTCACCGACTCCCCAAGGTGACCACAACATGGCTGCAGCGCCAGTGCTGCTCTTCTTGCTGTTCGTGCTGTGGCTGACCTGGCGAGTGCCGGGCCAACTGGACCCGAGCACCGGCTGGCCCTTGTGGAAGCACAAACTCTGTGCAGACGACGAATGCAGCAGTGAGTGCACAGGTGGGCGGGCAGCCCAGGGTCTCCGTGGTGGCTCTTTGGGGCCACATGGGGCTCCGATCCCCCGGTCCCCTGCTGGGCTAGGGGGTCCTAGGATGACGGGTGGGGCGCAGGAGTGACAGAGCCTCAGGACCCTTCGTGTGTCCCCTCCGGCTCTGCCGGCGCCTCAGCCAGCCCGCTCAGGTTGCTGAGATGCTGAGCCAATGGTGCAGACTTCACCAGCAGTCAAATTCATAGACCAATAGTGAATGGAGGGCCTGGGGTTGTAGCTCAGTGGTAGAGCGCTTGTCTAACATGTGAGGCACTGGGTTTGATTCTCAGCACTGCATATACAAATAAATAAAATAAAGGTCCATCAAAAACTAAACTAAAAAAAATTAGGCAAAAGCTTAAAAAAATAGTAGTGAATGGGAATCTCAGGGTTGAGAAAGACCTTAGAAGCAACTGGTCCAACTTCTTAATAACTGCATGTTGGACTCCTGCTGTTTAATCAAACGTACCCCAGGCTGTAACTCATACTGAAATTCCACCCCTACAAGCTCTCAGTTCTTACTGGAATTCTACCTCATTCACAGAGCCTCAATGCAGGTCTGTATCCAATTTCCTTTAGTCTCTCTTGATATTACTGTGTTCTTTTTAAATAGCTGTCATCTGTCCATTCAATAAATAATTGTTGAGTATCTCTGCCAGGTGCCAGATACTGTGTTAAGCCTTGGCTCATTCCACCTGCAAATCTGCAAACCAAGACTCCCTCTCTTTCAGCTTTCCTAAAATTTTAAACACAAGGTTTCACTAGCACTAAATCCATGTTTGTTGAATGTGACCCTGGTCTATATATCTCTGGTTTTAAATTTTCCCTTGAGTAAATATTGTTCTGGTAGCAGTTGTATGGCCATGGAAGTAGTGGAGAGTAGACTGCAGATTGTTCATTTTATAATTGAAGGGTCTAATAGCTCTAATTAAGATTTTGAAGTTTTCTTCTCTGTGTTAATTGTCTTTAGGAGAGCCACATATTCCAGGCACTGTGACTCATATATTTAGTGAAACACTCGATGAATATTGAAACTGAAGACAGACAATTCTTATTCTATAGCATAAAATAAAATAGCCATTTCTCCTTTCAATTTTAGAGCTACTTATAACAGAAGGTACTCCTGTTGATGCTGCTGATACAGAAAACCAACTAGAGATAAAGGTGGAAGAGCCAGAAGATGCCACCACCATACTTTTCTTGTTACATTCATTCTTGCTTTATTTGTCTAAGATGGTAAGTTTGACATAGTTTCTTCAATTAGAATGTTGATTATTTATTAGTTTTTAAGTGGCTTCTGGTCATGAAGTGAAGAACTTAAAATGTCTGTGAAAATTACTCCTGATCCTTTGAGTAGATAGCTCCTGAAACAAAAGCCATAGGGGTGTGGCTTTAATGGCTACTTGGTTTAGCACATGAGGAAGATTTGCTGTCTACCAAGGCTGGACATTTGCACACCTATAAAAACTTGGTTCTTCCCCTCAGAACCTTTCATTCTGGCAGGGAGATAACAGCATTCACTTGAAACACAGTAAGATAATGGCAGAAAGAGAGGTATTTATTCGATGGTAGAACATTATTGTCCATAAATGCATTTATTATGGTTGGAAGGGTGATCAATAAGGTCAGAAAGTGGTTGAGATGTGTTTGAAGCACAGGCAAAGGGCAAACAGGAGTCTGACATGTGGTTTGTTGTTGATTAGACAGGCTGGGGTGGTGGGGGAAGCTGGCAGTCAGAAGAAATGTGTTCAGAGAAATGGAAACATGAAGAAAGGATATTTGGGGAGGGCAGGAGAATGTGAATAGTTGGTGTTGTAAAGTGTGAAGTTGGAGGGGGATGGGCCTGTTGGAGAGGCCAGCAAATCTTAAAGGAAGTCATGAGCCAAAGTAGCATTAGACCATTAATAGTGGGGATCCTTAGAAAGTTTTAAGAATGAAAGGGATTAGGTTAGATCTGTTTCTTAGAGTCACTTAAGGCTGATCTTTCAAAAGAAAATCATGATCCAAACAAGATATTTAATCTGTCTAGAAGCTTATCTAAGCATTTTAGGACTTACCTCCCCCCTATTGGTATTTGTTGATATTGGACTTTTAGAGTTTAATTATAGGAATGAGAAAGCTCTAAAGGTTGGAGGATAAGATGGTCCTAGGGCCATTGTGACAGTAATCCTCCTCAACTGAAGTTGTTTCCTGTAGGTTGTGTTATTTCAAGGCTTGTGTAAGAAAGATGATGTTGTTGTTTTCCTTGTAAAATGTATAGATTTTGAAGCCAGGTAGATCTGGTTTCAAATCCCAAGGTTATCATTTAGAAGTTTGGGCAAATAACTAAACTTTTGAAAAAAGTTTTCTTCATCTGAAAAATGTAAATAATGCTTACTCCAATCATAAGAATTAAATGATTTGACAAGGTAAAATGTCTGGTGAGGTGTCTGGCATTTTGAAGGGTTTTACCCCCACGCACCCCCTAATTCTCATGTAGGTAGTCAGAAGGTGGTATAAAGACAATGAATACCTGGGGAGGAAAGACCACCAGGGTGGAAAAGATGTGGTGGGGAGAAACAAATCATTTTTCAGTTGGCTCCATGTTTGTTCATGATGGTGGCAGCCACCTGGGTAAGGGGTATGTACAAGCCAGGCAGTTAGAATAATGATATTTCCAGTGATTAAAGCAGTCTTCCACAGTCATAATTTGATTATCAGAATGAATCAGCATCACTTGGAAAGTTAACAGCCTCATGATAAGGGAAGGATTTCTGTATTCATATTTTTAGGTATGCACAGAGCCCTCCTCTAGGTCTAGGTTGGGGGACACAAATGTGGTGCAGGTATTGTCAGTGATTGTACGGTGATAGGTAAGACATAGAAGTGAGTGGCAAAGAAGAGGCACAATGTTATGAGACTGATTTGAAAGGAGATTTCAAAAAGGCATTTTGATGGCCCAGTATGTAAAGGACATTGTGCAAGGACTAAAAGAGTCTAACAGGTGTAAGGCATGATTGTGATTTTTGAAAGCCTTAAGAAAAGGACTTAACAAATATATGCAAAAATTATGAACAAGTCAATGTAAAATCTTAAACAAGTAGTATGATATCTGATAGGACTGGAGAGTAATAGGCTCTGATGTGTTTGGGAGATGTGCACCAATCAGATTCATTGATCAATGGAATTTTAGTAGAATCTTAGTGTTAGAAGAAACCTTGGAAGGCTGTTAGTCTAGTTTCTCACTCATTGCTGTTATTTTCCTTACTGTGGCCCTGACGAGTAGTTATGAGGCCTGTACACCAGTATTTCCTAGCATGAGTCACTCTCTTACAAGGCTATATGTTCTTCTGTTGTCTAGTTTATTTTTGTATTTGACTCCAAATTTTCCTCCACATGATTTCCTTTATAAAACTGAATTATTTTTACATAGAAATCCTTTAAATATTTGAAGTTATATCTTAATTTAAAAATTATTTTTAGTATTTTTATCATGGAAACTTTCAAATAAAAGAAGAGACAATAGTAGAGGACTATAGGTAACCATAACATACTGTACATTTCAGAATACTAGAAGAAAAGATTGTGAAACTTTTACCATAGAGAAATGATGTTTGAGGAGGTAGATATATTTAACTGATTTAAACGTTACATAGTGTATACATGCATCAAAATGTCATGTTACCTACTTCAATAATTATAATGTTTGTTTCTATGTACTAGTTAAAAAATAAATTTAATTAGAAAAGCTTTAAAGAAAAGCATAGAGAATAGTATAATGAACCCACGGGCCATCACCCAACTTAACAGTAATTCCTTGATAGCCAATATCAGTGAGTTTTTTTTTAATTTGTTCTAATTGGTTATACATGATAGCAGAATGCATTTCAATTCATTGTATATAAATGGAACAAAACTTTTCCTAGTTGTACACAACACATGTGTAGTCCTACATGTACCTCGGGTAATGAGGTTCATCTCATTCCACCAGCTTTATTGGTGATCCAATTAAACCTGTAAGGAAGAAATGATACTAATTCCTAATAGTATTAGTAATACTAAACCCTTGTAGAATATTAAAGCAAAAAAATATTTCTCTTATGAAGCCAGTGTTATCACTACACCAAACCAAGACAAAGATATAACAAGAAAAGAAAACCACATACCTCTCATGGGATCTCCAATGAATCTGTACAGAAATTCTAAACCAAAATTTAAGTCAAATACAACAATATGTAAAAGGAAAATACATCATAGACAAAAACTAGGCTGATGATGGGGATTTATGTCAAGAATCCAAAATTTATTTAACATTTGCAAATCAATGAAATTTACCACATTGATGTACCTAAAAGCACAATCTTTGTGTTTAGCTCAAGAGATACAAAACAAGCATTTAAAAAATATAGCAGAGAGGGGAAATGTTGGGGAGTAATATTGGCCAAATTATATTGATATTTTGTGTGCATGTACAAGTAGGTGACAATAAATCCCATCGACATGTAAAAAAAAAATCAGCCCTGATTATTATTTAAAAAAATTTTTTAGATGTTGATTGACTTTTATTTTATTCACTTATTTATATGCGGTGCTGAGAATCAAACCCATTGCCTCACACATGATAGGCAAGTGCTCTACCACTGAGTATCAACCCCAGCCCCTCAGCATTGATTATTGATGTAGAAAAACAACAACAAACTAGGAATAGAAGGGAGCTTAAAACATCCTCTGAAAAAATGCAGCTAACCTCATACTTAATGGTTGATAATTGAATACTTTTCCCCAAGATCAGAAACCAAACAGAGATGTCCACTCTCATTACATCTATTCAGCATTGTACTGGGGTACAGTAAGGAAATAGCTAGTGTACTAAGGCAAGAAAAATAAATAAAATGCACTCAGATTAGAAAGGAAGAAATAAAATTCTCTTTATTTTCAGATAACATGAATATATATAGATACAATCTGGTATGATCTAGCAAAAAACTATTGTAAGGTTGACAGATAAAATTTACATCTAAATGCAATTATATTTTCTATACATTAACAATGAATAATTAGAAATTGAAATTTTAAAGATTTCCATGTACAATAGAATAAAAATATGAAGTATTTAAACATAAATGTGGCAAAAACTAAAATGTATATATTAAAAACTATAAAATATTGCTGATAGAAATTAAAGAGAACCTAAATGGAGAGATATACCTAATTTATGAGTCAGAAGACTAAGGTGTTCATTCATCCCAGTTTAATCACAGAGTAAACATTATTCCAATCAAAATCCCTGCAGAGTTTTGTAGAAAATGACAAGCTGATTGCAAAAGACCTAGAATACCTGGCTTCAAGACTTAATCTAGGCCTGGGGATGTAGCTCAGTGGTAGGGAACTTGCCTAGCATATGCAAGGTCCTGTGTTCAATCCCTAGTACCATACAAAGAGGAAAAAAAGAAAAAAAAATATTCTAAAGCTACAGTAATCAGGATTGCAGACAAAACATTGGAACAGAGCCAAGAATTCAGAGATAGATACACAATATATATGGCAACAGTCATTGACAAAGATGGAAAGACAAGTAGAGAATGGAAAGTTTTTTCAGCAAATGGTACTGAAATTACTGCATATTTATATGCAAAATATTGATTCATTCCTTGCATTAGACACCTGAATTAACTCACAGAGTTAAATATTAAACTCAAACCTACAAAACCTCTAGGAAAAAAATAAGAGAAAAATTTTTGTTGAACTTAGGTTCGGCAAAGATTTCTTAAATTTGACCACAAAAGCATTAAAAAGGATTTGATAATGTGGGATTCATCAAACTAAAACCTTTGTAATTCAAAATACACTTTGAAGTGAATGAAATAGACAAAACACAAGCTGGGAGGAAATTAATGTAAAGCATTTATCAAGACTTGCATCAAGAATATATGAAGAGGGCTGGGGATGTGGCTCAAGTGGTAGGCGCTAGCCTGGAATGCGTGCAGCCCGGGTTCGATCCTCAGCACTACATACAAACAAAGATGTTGTGTCCACCAATATCTAAAAAATAAAAAAAAATATTTAAAAAAAAGAATATATGAAGAACTCTTAGAACTTATTAGAAAAAATATAGTCCTGTAAAATAACACTTCATCAAAGAAGATAAACAGATAGTAAATACATTAAAAATGCTTGACATAATTATCAGGGAAATGAAATTTTGAAGCATAAGAGTTACCACTACACACTTATTAAATATCTAATATTAAAGACAATTGTGCTGAGTGGTTGGAGAAGAGATGGAGGAACTGGATGGGTACACAGCTGGTGGGGATATAAAGTGGTAGAATCACCTTCTTAAAAAGGTAAACATACACCAGTCATATCCAACCATTCTTTTCCAAAGAAAAGTTATATAGCAATAGGAGGAATTTTATATCAGTGTTCTTGGCTATTTTATTTGTAAAAGCCCCAAACTGGAAAAAAAATCCAAATGTCTATCAATAGATGATAGACAAATTGTGGTACTTACATATAATGAAATGCTACTCAGCAATAAAAATAGATGATAGATAAACTGATGTAGATGAATCTCAAATTATGCTGAATAAGAGAAGCCATAGAAAATACAATATATTATCCCATACACATAAAACTTGAGGAATACAAAGCAATCTATTAAGATAGACATTTTGCTGGAGGAATGGGAAAGTGGGGGGCAAGAAAGAAGGGTGACAAAGGGCAGAATTACCTAGAGAATGAGAATATTTTTGGAAGTAAAGGATGTGTACATTATCTTGATTATAATGGTGATTTCATAATTTCATGTTAAAATTTATCAAATTGCACACTTTAAATACATGTAATTTATTGCATGTCAATTTTACCTCAAAGCTATAAGAAATAATATATTCATCTTTTTTCACTTTCTAAGACACAAATAGTATTCTATAAATATTTTTTCTCTACTTCATTTTTAAAAAATGTATTCTGGAAACCAGCTCTTAGCAGTATTTAAAATTATTTTCTTTCTTTTTTGGTTTATTCAACAACTTTCATTGATGACGGTTGTTTCAGCCTTTTGTGACCATCTTGTATTATTATAATTCATGCTTGAATAACATAGTTTTGTAAATACAAGTTTTAAACATTTGTTGTTGTATTCCCAGTATCTTTAGAAGTTAGGGCTGGGGGACTATAGCTCAGCAGTAGAACACTTGCCCTAGATACCCTTCCCCAGCACTGAAAAAGTTAAAAAAAAAGTGGGATTGTTGAGTTAATAGGTAAATATATAAGCAGTTTTGGGAGATGTTGCAAAATCTCATTCATAAGGGTTGTATCATTTTGTATACTTATCAGCAGTGTCTGAGAATTTGTATTCCCCCACATTCTCTCACCTACTGAGTATGTTGTCAAACGTTTGGATCTTGCCAATACAAGTGAGAAATGGTATCTTGGTGTGGTTTAATTTGTATTTTGTTCATTATGAGCTAAGCAGAGCATGTTTCCATATGTTATAGCTATTTGGATCTCTTTTCCTGAGATCTGTTTATTTCTTCAGCCCATTTTTGTATAGGTTTGCTGGCCATTTTATTTATAATATTCTTTATATTTCAGGAACATGATTCTTTAGAAAATAATATGTTGCAAATATTTTTTCTCAGGTTGTCATTGTCAAACTGCTTGTGTGTGTGTGTGTGTGTGTGTGTGTGTGTGTGTGTGTGTGTGTGTAGCAGGTTTAGATACAGCCAGGAAAGATTTTTTCAATGAGGCAGGTTTTGCCCACTCATAATACATAGAAAATTTCACCCAATATTTTCTATTACTTGTTTATTTTCTATTTTTACATTCATGTTTCTTAGCCATTTGTAGTTTATCTTTTGAATAAGTAGAGAAAAATCCAATTTTATAATTTTCCATGTGGTAACACTACTTATTAGAAAGTCTATTTTCCCCAAACTAACTTTCATTGTACCCCAAATGTCCAGTTGGTTCTGTTTCTGGATTCTCTATTCTGTCCCACAATCTCTATGTATTCCTGGGCTTGGACGAGGGTACATGAATTAATTATATAGTCTGCCCTCCCTGTACCCTTCATTGCTCTTCTTTTTCAGTGCTTTCCTGCTTATTCTTGTTTTTTTGAATTGAGTATATTCAACTTGACGACAGATTTTTAAAGATCCACATATGTTCATTCCCTCCCCAAGTTAAACGTCCCCAGTTTCTTCAATTTTTAGCACGTGCTTTTTGGGGGCTATTCATGATTCTGTTCTTTTCCACAAGTCATGCAACCTTAAAATGTGGCATCCAGAAATGAAGCCACCAGCGTGGGGCGATAATAACATGATTCCTTAGGGTAAGGCTTTTTAAAAAGAGTGTCATCCACATTTGGAGAAAGTAACAGGACTGGAGTGAGCAGGGAAGGAAAGCCCAGTCTGAGCAGTAGTCCTTTAGAAGGGAGCAGGAGAAGCTTCTCCTCTTCTGTCTGCACTTTGGGGGCAGGTAGGTACCTGGTGTCTCAACACGTTGACAAAAGGGTTTTGCTCTGGGAGGGGCTGGGAGGCCTGACTTTCTCCTTTTTCCTAGTCTCTGCCTATAATCCCCTTCTGCTAGTTCCCAGGCTTCTTCCAGGGCCTTCTAAATCGCTGGTCCTCTCCCAGTTCCGGGGACAGGTGAGCCTCTTTCCTTCTGGAGTCCTTTCATTTGGACTCTTCAGCTCTGCTCTCCTCGCACTGTCCCCCCGCTGGGCTCCGCAGTTCGTTCTTTCTGCTCCCGGCCCGCCCCTCGCCATCCTCCCTCTGCTCACTGCTGTCCGCCCAGGGCCTTTTACGTGCCTTGGGCGGAAAGCGCCTGTGGTGGAGGAAGGCAAAGTTCACTCCCAGTACCCGCCCCCTGTGCTGGGTCCTACTGAAGTAGGAAACGGTGAAAGAGAGGGTCCTGTGCTGTTCTGCAGGGAAGCGTAGCTTCCACTCAGCTGTCCCTACACCATGGACTCAGTACCTGCCACTGTGCCTTCTGTCACTGTTTCCCTGGGGGACCCAGAGCTCCTGGGACCCCTGTGCTCTACGCAGCCCTCATAGCCAAGCTACTGGAGGTGACGGTATTATTCCCAGGGAGGGACCCCAGCTCTGGCAGGCGGGTGGCTGAGTTCTGGAGGAGTGGATGCACTGACTGTCGCGACGGAGAAATGGAGTGTCAGGCCCAAGGCAGGCAGGACGTGACTGTATGGTTAAGAGAGGCCAGTGAGAGTGTACTTGAGCTTTCCCCACTTGCACTTTTTTTTTGACGGAATAGAGGTGACAACCTCATGGTATGTTCCGAAATGCAGCCAACAATTCAAACAGCTAACATTACTACAGGTCTTTTCCCTACGGAGACTGCTGGGGAATTGGGCCCAAATGACAGTTATCTCCTATTACGTGTAGAGGGCGGTGAAAACAGGGAAGAGTAGGCAGGTGTTTACTTCACTGCCTTTGAGCAACCATTTAAAATTAGGCTTTGAATTTTATAGAAGGATGTTAAATTCAGAGAAGTTTATCTAAGCCAGTTTTCAAGAGTTGTCTGAAATTACATGTCACTTATCTGTTTATATAAGAGTGGAATGGAAGTAAGATTTAAAATCTTATACATATATCATCATTGTTTTTATTTGTTGCCATAAAATTAATTAGTTCTTTCATATATTTAAGTTTTTGTCTTAAATGAATTTTTTAAATTATAAAAACCAGGTTATCTAAGAGAAAAGAATGATCCAGAGGGATTCTAGCCAGGTGTTAGACAATGTGATGATATAGGGCCTGTTACAAACTAGAAATGTATGCTCAATTTAAAGTATTTAGATTCGGGCTGGGGTTGTTGTTCAGTGGTAGAGCGCTTGCCTAGCATACATGAGGCACTGGGTTCAATCCTCAGCAGCATATAAAATCAAAACAATGTGTCCATCCTAAAACTAAAGATACATAAATAAATATTTTTTAAAAAGTATTTAGATTCATTATACTTGAAAACACTGCAAGCAAACAAAAAATATGAGACTGCCAGTATCCTCTCTCTTGAAGAAGCTATTGGAAAATATTGAGGAGGTGGATTTCTGATGAGGAGGTTGGTTTAGAATTACCATGATTCTTTGTGACTGTTTTGTTATAAATTTAAGGTTTCCCATTTCTTCTAATTTGTCTCTTTCAGCTGTTTACTACATTGCCTGATGATACTCAACCTGGGCCTGATTTTTATGGACTACCATGGAAGCCTGTAGTTTTAACTGTTTTCTTTGGGATTGTATCCTTTGCCATTTTCTTTTGGAGAACTGGTCTTGTTGTGAGTAAATTAACTTACTTATACCTTAGCACATAAGCACAAGGATTATTTTATATAGTCACTGCCCCCCCTTTTTTCTTTTTCAGTTGCTAAAACACAAATTAGTGGTTTAAGTCAAACTAACCTTATAAAATAATTTAGTGTGGGTGCAGTTGGTAGAACTGGTAATTCTTACAGCCATCCTGACCAGTAGTTTCATATGTATCAGAAGTCTTAAAAGTGGGATAAAAGATGGGATAAATTAGATAAATATCCTTTTATGTAGCATATATGTCTAGTAATCTATCTTAAAGAAATAACTATGCTTTGAAGATTTTGGTAATGTTTTTCAATGGAACAGTGTATTAGATTGAAGACATAGCACAACATAATTCATTTAGGGGTTATTGTATGTTCGATTAATGGAATAGTAGGCAGATTTATTTATTTCAAAGCTTTGAGGTATAGAAAATGCTCACAATTAAATGTGAAGTGGGAAAAAAGCAGAAACTAAGATTTAAATGTTGATGAACTGTATATTAATATAAACACATATAAACGGGGGAAATGCTGCAAAAAATAGAGTAAAATGAGAAAAAGAAGATGAGATAATTTTTCCAGTCTTTTATATAAATTTTTCCCAGATTTTATGATTTGATCATATGTTCAGAAATACCTTTTTATTTGGAAGTATAGATTATGTGTTGTCCAAAAATCCATTAAATGTTTTGTTCATTAAGTCTTTTTTTTTCCTGAGCAGAATTAGTCTATCTCTGTGTATGTGTGTACATATATGTATAAGTGTGTGTGTGTGTGTGTGTGTGTGTGTGTGTATATATACTTATGCATGCTTATGTTTGTACTGTAGGTCATTCTGTTTCATAGTTATTTAACATAATTGGAAGAAAATTATTTTAGGTAAATGGACTTTGCATATGAAAAACCTAACAGTTAAAGAGGCCAAAAGCATTGGATACAAATCTTTTCAAATCTGAGTGTTCTTTTTCTGATTTCTTAATTATATCAGAGATATCATTGTTAAGATAAGTTTCCTCTCCTTGTACAATTGAGTGTAAAATCTCTTAAAAAGTATTCCCTTCTTAAATAGAAGAATCATTTGCCTGGATTCCTGTGAGGAATTTTCTAATCTTATTGAACTTTTTCTCAGCTAAAAGGAAAAAGGAAATAGAAGGATAAAGAGAAGGGAAAAACATGAAAACATTTTATATTTCTCTCTCTTGTTTCTTTCATTTCAAGAACCCTGGTACCTGTTTCTCTTTTCACTAGGTTATATGGGATCTGGGTCCTAGCTTGTTGCTCCTCAGTTTCAGCATTTGACTTTGGAACTTTAGTCCCTACCTTAGATGACTGCTTTTATGCCACTTCCCATTTTCCTTTGTTGTCATTTTGAGTAAAAGGTTAGCAAGGCTATGACATTAAAGAAATGTTCATTTCTTTCTGTGTTGGAGTTTTCTGAATGCAATTTCCTATTACGAAGATCCCATGGATGATCCATGGACACATCTGAGTATCCCATCACCATTTATAACATTTGAAAGGACAACTAATATGCTAAGTTACAAAGAAATTTAGTGATGTTTAAAAAAAATTCTGCTTACGTTTTATTATCAGGTAGTTTATTGCTGTCTTTTGGAAATGATTGTTTTTGTCCTTTCCAGAATGTTAATTGTCATTTCTCTTGTTGCTTGTGCATTTTCTTCTAGCAGTATTCCCTTTCAGATTTCTTGCTATATATTTAGTGGTTTGCAGAAATAAGATGATGTAGCCTCTTAGTTTCTAAATTCAGCCAATAGCCAAATTTAAATTGGAGTTCTAAGATGTTTTCTGGTGAGTGAAAGTGGCATATCTTTTGAATAGTCATTGTTTCTAGACTTTATCCTGGTTATTTAGAATTGTCAAGTAAATGATTTTGAGTACACATACACACACACACACACACACACATACACACACACATATTTACTGTGAAATAAGGTGCATATCTTAGTGTTTTTATGTCAGAGGCTATTTATGAAATATCACTACCAATTAAATTTAAAAGGCTTGTTAACCTTTACTTATTTTTAATCCTATAAATTATTATCCTGAACCAGAATGTTATTAAATTCTCACTTGGTTATGATTCTGATTGTTGTTTTAGGAATGCTGTTTCTATTGAGCAGATGTTTGATATTAAATTTAATCTTTTTTCTCTCTTCTAGGTAAAAGATAGAGTATATCAAGGTAAATTTTTAGGTCTCTTAAACTTGTAATAACCCTTTGTATTGGTGTTTGATGTGTGTTTTATGTATGTTAGAAGTAGATACAGTGACTTTTAATGTCTATTATCTTTTTTACCTCCTGAAAATTTTACTGTTCCTAGGTTGCTAGCATGGATAATAGAGTAGATGATGATGGTTCCAACTCTGAGATAGGAGATAAAGAGGAGGAACAAATTGTGGATAGGGAGATGATAAGTTTTAATTTGGGGCAGATTAACTTTGAATATTGATATAATGCAGATGTATTACATTTGAAGAGTATTTCTATGCTAATGATTTAATCATGCATTAAGTAATTGAGTAGATAATTTAAAGAATGGTAATGTGAATCAATATGTTTTCATTTCTGTTTTTCTTTGCAAAGAATTAAATGATTCCATTTTCTGAAAAGAAAGTGTTTTGAGAAGGGAGGAATATCAAGCTACAACACTTTACTGTATTTCCCATCTGTGAAATAAGCTTAAATTGAAATATCATTTTGGATGGGAGGGGTACCTGGGATTGAACTCTGGGGCACGCTACTGAGCCACATCCCCAACCTCCTATATTTAGAGACCAAGTCTCACTTAGTTGCTTAGTGTCTCGCTCTTGCTGAGGCTGGCTTTGAACTTGGGATCCTTCTAGCTCAGCCTCCTGAGCCACTGGGATTACAGGTGTGTACCATTGCACCCAGCAAAATATCATTGTTCTTATATTTTTCTTAAATTTTAATAATTTTTATACTCTTATTGCTAATAAGCATAGATTGCTTTTTAAAAGCATAATAGCTATGCTAAGAAGTATTTCCTCATAGTACCATATAACATGTCTTTGCTTTTAGTAGATTGAATAATTGAATTTCATTTAGTGATTGTAATAATCTTGTATATTTCCCCCTTTTAGTCAATGAACAGCAAATTTCCAAAAAGGTGAACAATTTCATAAAAGAAAATGAAGAACTAATGCAGAAATTGTCAAATTATGAACAGAAGGTATAATTATTTTTTTGTTTCTTTCTCCCTTGGTTCTAGCTTGAATCATTTCTACCTGTTTTAATTTAAAAATCGTATTTTAAAATTTTTTTCATTATTTCCTACAAATCATCCAAATTCTAAGCAGTCACGTATTAAGTACTGCTTTCTTCAGGAAAGGGTCACTTGTCTGGAAGTAACTTGTATAGTAGCACTATAATTTGTGTATCTTAATTCTGAATGCTTTATTTGCATAGGTGAAGGAATCAAAGAAACAGGTTCAAGAAACCATGAAACAAAAAATGATTCTTTCTGATGAAACAACTAAATACAAGGTAAAAATCCCTTCTTTGGGGGAAATTACATTCTAAACTCAAAAGTAAATGTAATGAGTGAGTAATCTTGACACCTATTTTTTCCAGGATAAAATGAAGCTTCTTGAAAAAGCTAATGAACTTCTGGATGAGACAGCTAAAAGTCTTCATGTTATGTTAGAATCTGAGAAAGAACAGAAAGCTAAGAATCAGGACTTGGTAAGAGTTTTGCTGCTAAGTGTTACTGCAATTTGGCTTTTGAAATATTTTGTAAAATTGGTTAAGTTAAACTTAGTCTAGCTGTTAACTAAAGTAAGATTAGGAGCCAAGGAAGTTGAACCCATTTCTGCCCATTTTGTGGAACTTTTAAGTACTGATACAACAAATTATTTTTATGGGCCTAGGAAATATTTTTATTCTCAACCTTGGATAATTTTCATATTGCTTTGCTCTGCCCTTGGAAACATGCAGAATAACTAAAAAACTATTGTCCAGTTGAACAGTATTTGTTTACTTTTTACTTGAAAGAGTAATGAATTAATCAATTTTCTGTACTTAAAAAAAATTTATTTCATTTTCAATTCATGTTTCATTTTCAATTTCTATAAGTTTCTATAATTACATAAAAGTTGCAAAAGATAGTAGAGAGTGTGTTCTGAAATATCCTACCCCCAAGTAAGCTTGATCACCTAGCTGAGGTAGTATTTATCAGATTTCTCCACTGTAAAAATTCTTTCCAATCCTTTTCATATTGTATTCTTTGGAAGTTACCATGCACAGCCCACAGTTAAAGTATGAAGAGTTACAAGCTCAGGATGCAGCTCATGGTAGAGCACTTGCCTAGCATACATGAGGCCCAGGATTCAATCCCAGGCATTGCAAACAAAGATTGCAGAGTTATATCTACTTCCTTAAGGAGCGGGTATATTTATAAATTTTTTGGATTTCTTCTGTATGTGAGATTAGTCTATTCTTCCTTAAATTTTATCATTTTTTACTTCAGATAAGAAAATTTTAAAAATGATCTTGGGAAATTTTTTTCTCTATCACTAGAAAAAAATTACTAATTTGAACTGGTTTACTTGAAACAGTAATTAATTAGTTAATTTTCTGTGCTTTAAAACATTTTATTTACTTATTGCATTATGATTTTCTATACTTTGACATTTTTTTTCTGGTTATCTCATAAACAGTAAGGTTGTGGATGTCATGAAATATTTATGACTTCATTTTCCCTCATCTCTTTCAGTTCTTGATTTTTTGCTTAGTCCAAAGCTGGATCCCCTGCATTTACCTGAAATGTAATGGGATGGCTTGACAAAAATTTTGTTGTGTTTATCTTTTTAGTATATATATGTGTGTGTACACACACACACATATATATATCAGTATTTCTACTGAAATCCTAATGCATATTTTGTGTTCTGTTTTTACCTGGCAGATAATGGAAAATAAGAAAACTATAGAGAAGCTTAAAGATGTCATTTCAGTGAATACTTCTGAACTTTCAGAGGTAAAGCTGCCAACTCTTGCTAACGGATATTAATACTATATCTTAGTTTTGTTGCAGACGAAAAATTTGAGGTGTGCTAAAATGTGCAAAAAATGAGAACTGTATGATTTGTGGTTTGGGAAAGTATAACTTTGTTTTTTCTTTGGAATTAATTCACTAACTGTAGTGTTTTGCATTAGCTTCACATTGTCCTTAATGAAGCTAAGCTTCGTGAAGAGAAGGTGAAGTTGGAATGCTGTCAGCTTCAGAAAGAAAATACCATGCTTAAGAAGAAGAAAGAGCAGGTAAATAAAATTTGATGTCATACATAATGTAAACTAGAGAAGTGAATATCATTATCTTGTATCTTTTTTGGATCTGTTTCTGAGGTAAGGAATATTCATGTAGGACCTTTTCTAGATATGCAAAGTTTAAACAATGCTCCCCAAATTGAGTGCATATATATGGTCTCCATCTGTTTTGGATTTTTGGATTATTGCTTTTCTTATCAAATGTCAATCAGTTATTAACTTGCATAGCCTCAAAGAAACTTTTTAAACCAGAAAATTAAGTATTTTATGATCCTCTTTTGAGTAGTTACTGATTCACCGGCCAAGGGAAGATTACATGATAAGGAATCTAAATTTAGGAGACAGTCATATGTGCCCAGCCATTCCTGCTGGAGGTAAATTATTTGAATTGGCAGCAATTTTCTGGGGAATGCAATAAACAGGGTCAACTTCCTGATAGCTCTGATGTTCTTACTGCAGCTGTGAGAGTTGAGGCCACTCTGCCCTCTTCCTTAACCAAGGTCTCAACCTCCTCGATTGAGGGAGGCCACCGAGGAGTATGGCTCTGTATTTCTTTGTCTAAGTCTTGTAGTCCTGATGTATCCAGTGCAGAAACCCCTCCCTAACCCATAGGAATTCATGTGTTTTGACTTTTCAGTTGCAGCAGGAAGTGAAAGACTGGAGTACATCACACGCTGAGCTCAGTGAACAAATGAAATCATTTGAGAAGTCACAGAAAGATTTACAAGTAACGCTTAGTCTTAAAGTTGATACTATTAATGTAAGTTTATACTCCAAATACATGTTTCATCTCATGAATTCTCCTGAAATCTTTGAATTAAAATCGAGAGTCTTCCAACCTTTTGCTTCTTTTCTAGGCTCTAACTAATTACATCACACAGTTGAATCGGTTACAATGTGAATCTGAATCTGAGGATCAAAGTCGAGATGAGTCAGATGAATTAACCAATGGAGAGTTAGCAGGTAAGATCAGTCTCAGGGAGGTTGAATCCTTTTTTGCTTTCCTGTCTTTAATTAAGTATACAGATGCTACTTTTCAGCTGGCTGAATTTCTTCTTAAGCTTCAGGGTTGTAGACACATATCACTGGATCTATAGATATGTCTGTTGCATTGGCAGAGGTGGGTTGCTGGGGTATAATGTAGCAATAGGCATGTGAAGAACACTTGACTTTTTTTATCCCATTGAAAACTAGTAAGTACACTGCAGCTACAATAGTCACATCCTATACCTCTAAGTATTGAACATTGTACAGTAAGAGAAATTTATTTCTTAACTTATGCAGATGATACTTGATTTTGATACTCATCATCTCTATGGCTCTGTGGTTTTAAGTCCACAGTCAGTCTTAAGAGTCCGGAGGTAGTTGGAACCATAAACTAAGGCTGTGAGAACAGAGGCTAGAGACTATCAGAAAGCTAGAGAGGGAGTGTAACAGTGTTTACTGATGAGGAAAATATTTCCAGATGTTTTCTCCCAAGTTGGATATTGCTTACATAGCAAGTATTTCAAACCACACCTGGTAGTAGATTCAGGGAGAAAATAGAGGATTGAATCTTTCTAAACAAGACACTTACTTGCCCAGATGAAGATAGATCTGAGAGAGAAGAAAAGCTTTTATCTTACAAGAATAACATAGATAACATTTTAGTTGTGCAAACTAGAAATTCACCTTTTAAAAAAAAAAAAACAGACACAGTACTTTTATTTATTTTTATGCTGAGGATCAAACTCAGTGCCTCACACATGCTAGGTGAGTACTCTACCACTGAGCCACAACCCCAGTCTGAAATTCACCTCTTTCTTCTTTTTTTTTAAATCTAAGCTTGCAATTCTCTTAAAAGTCATTAGTCTAATCAGTTTAATTATTTAATTGATTTCTTTTCTTCCGGTGTTTGAACACAATCATTCTTTAGTTTGGGGAAGTTAGGAGAATATAGAGTTAAAAGTAAGGAAAGGAAAAGCTAAAAGTCTTTTGTTTTTTAGGTGATCGGAACGAGAAGATCAAAGATCAAATTAAGCAGATGATGGATGTCTCTCGGGTATAGTTCTTTGTAAGAGTCCCATAGTGCCTGTGAATTCTTCCTGTGCCTCACTTTTAAGAATACCTCTCTTTTCTGCAATTTTTAGACACAAACTACAATATCAGTAGTTGAAGATGATCTAAAATTTTTACAACTTAAGCAAAGCGCCTTGATGCCCACAATATGTAATCTAGAAGGTGGGTTCTTGTTGAGAAGAAATTGCCATGTTGAAAAGACTTAAAATTTTATTGGAAAGATAAAAAATGGCTTCTTGCTTTCATGCTTCTTACTTTTCTTGGCACTACTCCCTCAAACAAGTTCTTAAGTCCTTGTACACATATAGAGATAAGCTGTTTTATCCTTTACAGACCAAATAAAGAAATTAGAAAGTGACTGCAATTCACTACAGTCTTCTAAAGCTGAACTGGAAGAGGAATGCAAAACTCTTAGGCAGAAAGTGGAGATTTTAAATGAACTCTACCAGCAAAATGAGATGGCACTACAAAAGTAAGATTTTCATTGTTTGTTATTGTTATCACTGTGTGAACTAACAGATAATTTTATCTTTTCTTAAGATTATTTACAATTTTTTCTAGTTGTAATAAGTAGAGATTTGTCTTTTTTCCTTTGTGTTTTGTTTCCTATAAGCTGCATTTTTCTTTCCATCGTCAGTCTTAAGAGTCCTGAGGTAGTTGGAACCATAAACTAAGGCTGTGAGGACATCGTAATCAATTGTCAAATTCATATGAAGGCAGGAAGTGGTAAACTGGTATTAACAGTCACTGATGTGGAAATACCTCTCAAAAGATCTAGGCCCTTTCTATGATCCCACTATTTATTTTAATTACCTTTCATTGTGATCAGTTATGTAATTCTAATGTTTTGAACTTTTATCTCTAACTCTGGACCTTTAAAAATACTGAGTGATTTGGAATGACATGTTTTAGTAGAATAAAAACTTCAAAAAGGAATAATATTTACTTATTGATGGTACAAGTTTTGGACTTGAATATCTCAGATGCTCACACTAAAAATTGAACTGTGGCAAGGACCTTAGGAGTTATGATTACAGAAGTACTTGTTTGTAGTATATATTTATATATTAATCTTCTCAGTGTGGAGCTAGTTATTTTTTGAAAGTTCATTTGAAGTTTTTAATCCACAAAAATACTTGAATTCTCTAAAAATAGGTTTTTTGTGTCAGATTTTGTTTGTTTGCACCTGATTTTACTCTTTGGCATATATATATATATATATATATATATATATATATATATATATATATATATATATATATATATATATATCTTGTTAAAGCAAAGACAGACCTTCTTATAGACCTAACTATTTTTAGGTATTTTGACATCTGTTGCCTAATTAATGCATTAAATATTGAAACCTTTCCATTAACTTTTCTAAAATTCTGTGATCTCCAAGCGACCTTTTTAGAATCTCAAATTTTTGTTCAGGCCAGTTCTAAATGCCTGGCCTGTTTCAAAGAAACATTTCTCATTTTATCACTTTTTATTTAAGAGAACACTTGTTTTCTCTGTCCCTACTAGTAATATGAATGACCTAAATGGCAATTAATTTTCTTTGTAATGCAGTTAAATTATAGCACTATTTTCCTCAACTCCTCCAAAATTCATTCAGTCATCATCTGTGGTTTGTACTCTTTTTACTCATCCCCAGGTACTATGTTAGTTCATGCCTGTGTCATCTTTTCTGTTTCTAACCTAGGTCATCTGTCTTCATTCTCCATTATTTATATTTTTATATAATTTATTTCAAATTCTTAGTAATTTTCTCTATAGCTGCTTGAGTGGACTTTCTAAAATATGTCTGTCCATGTCAATATGTGCCTGTGGTTTATGAAGAATTTGCTTTCTATTTGATGACCTGTTCTTTTTTTCTTCCTTGTATCTTTTTAATAGTTTAAATATTTTTAATTATTTTCCTCATCCCCTGTATAAGCTTGATGTAATCATAAATTATAATGGAATTATAATTATATAATTGTAATTATATAATTATAATTATAATTTTATTCATCTTCTCATAATTTAAAGGCCATGGTATATATTCTGGATTTAATAAAAACCTGACATAGATTAATAGGTTTATTATTTTTTTATGGGCTTTAAGTAGCTCCCGAATCAGATAACTGTTGTGGCATTGTATGTTAGTACTTCATATACTGTGAACTCCATAAGACATTCATTCAATTTATACACATATTTAAAGTTTCTGTAGTTCTGCATTTTACACTGTTGGTTTCATATTTGAAATTATTTTCATTCTATTTGAACATTGTCCTTTAATGATAGATTTGATTAGTGTATCAAAGTAGTACAAGGATAAACAGAATAGTATTTTATCCACTAAATATTGCTACCTTTATAATCTGTATTAGGTTGACATGAACTTCATGATTAGAGTTAAAACCAGTTTCCATTTTTAAAGGATCTCTCTTTTGGCTACTGAATTTTGACTGTTACTATTTTTAGCAATTTAAAAATATCCAATTAATTACCATCTGTTCTAAATTTTTTCTTTAAGGAGTCCATTATCATTGTTGTTTGGTCTTATCCCTCCCCTAGTTCCTGTAGTCATTTCTCTGTTTTTTTAACAGTTTTATTGGGAAGTGCCTAGGTGTAGTTTTCCCCACCCCACCCACTTTTTCCTCTTGCAGTTATGTTGTTTGGGACCATTAAATATTTCTTGAGTCTTTTTTTAAATGTTGATTTTACCTCATTCTCTCTTCTGATTATAATAATGCATATTAGAATTTGATTTCCCCTGCCTCCTACATTCTGGATTTACTTCTTCTGGATATTTTCTTCTGACCTGTCTTAAAAGCGCTAGGATTTATTTTACTTCCCAAATCTGCTGCTAAAATCATTCATTGAGTTTAGGATTTTAAAAAGTTCAGGGTTTAAAATATTATTTTAGTTGTAGATGGACATAATATTTTATTTTATTTTTTATAGAATTTTTTTAAGAGAGAGAGAAAGAGAGAATTTTAATATTTATTTTTTAGTTTTTAGCGGACACAACATCTTTGTTTGTATGTGGTCCTGAGGATTGAACCCGGGCTGCACACATGCCAGGCGAGCGCACTACCGCTTGAGCCACATCCCCAGCCCGACACAATATTTTATTTATTTTATGTGGTGTTGAGGACTGATCCCAGTGCCCCACACATGTGGGGCACGTGCTTCACCACTGAGCCACAACCCCAGTCCTATTTCAGTACTACAGCTCAAACCCAGGACCTTGAGCCATGTGCTCTACTATTGAGCTACCTCCCCAGACTCCTTGCTCTTTCTCATAAGTGACTAGTGTCTTACTGCTTTCCAAGCTATCTTTAGTCTCATCATTCTGCCTCTGCCTCCTGAGTGTCTTCGATTGTAGGTAGGTCACCACACTCAACTATTTCTTGGTTTTATAGTTTCTAATCCTTTGACAAAATTCATAATCTTTTTTTTTTCCTCTTTTGTGGTGCTGGGGTTTGAACTCAGAGCCTTGTGCATGCAAGGCAGCACTCTAACAACTAAACTTTATTCCCAAACCTGAAATTCATAATCTTGACTTTACTTTTTTGAGTATATAAAGCACAGTGATTTTAAAACATGTGCGGATAACCCCATTAGGTGGTTTCCTTTTCTGTGGGATTTTTTTCTCACAGAATTTTGTCTTATGGAGTGCCTGATCAGTTTTGATTGGCTAACATTGTTGTGATAATTATAGATGAAATTTGAGGACTAAGATGAAGTTATCTTTTTATACAAAAGTGTTGAGGTTACTTGAGTAAGATTGTCTGTCACTTTAAACTTAGTCAGCAATTAAGATAATTCAAAAATGACTTGTCTTTTCAATGTTTCAGTATTGTTCCTTTTAGATTTTTTGCTTGTTCATCACTTAAGTGTGCAGTACTTTCTAATCTAAACTCAAAGGCTAGGGCTTTTATTAAGGGTCCCTTTATTTGTAGCCCCAAACACTTGTTTTTTCCTCTAAGCCCAGGAATTTGATGAAGGCTTAGTTCAGACTCATTATATCTTTGTGTTATCTTCAATATGTGGGTAAACCTAGGAGAAAAGTACCTTAAAGTGCCAGCCTTAATTGTAATTCTGAGATTCCTTTTTCTAATGGATCTTGGCCACATACATATATCTTCACTGCCTTTTTAGGTTGGATCCTTTCAAACACAATTTTATATTCTTATAAAGATGTTTTGATTGTTCTTAGTGCTCTCAGACTAACTCTTTGATAATTGGAAACAAAATTCTCTCTGTCCTTCAAGATTCAGTTTTCTCCATATTCCTTCTTAAGCCAGTGGGGAAAATTATTATATTTTTTTAGGTGTCATTTATACTTGAAACAGTGAGCTCTTTTATTCTTTAGCATCTTACAAGGTAACTAGTATATTATAGCCACTCATAAAATACTTGCTGAAGAATTAAATGAGAAGCTATATAAGAATATATAATCCCCTTTTTCTATTTGGTATCAATAATCCTTTTTTACTATAGTTCTTCTGATTTATGGAAAATTAAGTTTCAATTTAATTATCTTTTGAATTGGAACTATGGCTAAAGTAATACAAGGATAGCAGAAAATAGTATTTTTTAAATCATTAAATGTGGCTACCTTTGTCTCAGTCGATGAACATCTTGAGTTTCATGATCAGAGTTAAAACTTGTCAGTAGATAATACTCTGATCGTGGGTCAGTTTGGCTTCTTTTCAGACATTATCAAAACTCAGATTTGTCTTTTTGCTTAATTGCAATTCTTTTGAAATAGATATCTAAAGTGTGAAAAATGTTCTGTCATTAATTGCATAGCTAAAAAGACATATTCTAGAAGATTTTTTCTTTGACTGACTATATCTTTATTATGGTACCAGTCTTGGATTGAGAAAAGAGTTCCTCCATGACAAAGATATACTTAGTGTCCTACCCATGGCAGAAACGAGAAAAGAATTATCCCCTGCTTTATCCTAATATGTTTAATTATGTTAGGTTGATCAGTCCTGATCTTCCACATTGAAGTAAAGTGAGTTTTTATTATCTTACACACAGGATACTTGCCCTTGGGGCACATGTTGTTTTCACATTTATTTTATTTACTGGTAAGTAGAGAATTAAGAGGAGAAGTTAGAAAATGTAAGTGATTTGCCAGAGTTTGATTTACAAAATTGCAGGTTTGAATTTCTATTTTATGTGCCTAAGCATTTTATAGAATTGTGGGAAGTGATATTTACAAAGAGAAACTTTTGATTTGATAACTGGCTTTATTTTAGGAAACTAAGCCACGAAGAATATGAGAGACTAGAAAAAGAGCAGCGGCTGTCAGCTGCAGATGAAACGGTGCTTTCCGCTGTACAGGAAGTTAAAAATTACAAGTGAGTTCAGTTTCTAAAGGAGGGTGTCAATGTCTAATGATCTAGTGTTAGCTTTCTTTTTTAATCTTTTTTTACATTATGTAGATAGAAGAAAATAGCATGGAAGTATAAATAACGAGAGGATATGAATACATTCAATTCACACAGGAGAAAAAATAAATTTCAACTTTACAAATGAAAAATGTTAATAAAAAATTTACTTACACCCAATGGGAAAGACCATAGGGAACTTGGTCAATGCAAACAGTTCTGGGGGTTTTGATTGTTGTAGTAATTCTTTAAGAAATCAGTTTGCTGTGTGATGTATCAAGACCCACAAAAGTGTGGCATTTGATAGACCTTGGAAATCTTCTATGGATATAATTTGAAAAAAATAAAAAATGTTTTAAGGAGGAAGATATTTCTAGCAGAATTACTTGAGAACACACTGATGAACAGTTACAGAAATTATAATTTATCATTCAGAATCTTTAGCAATTAAATGATAAAGAAGTTATTAGTATTAGGTTTTTATTTTATTTATTTATTTATTTTTGGTGCTTTACTACTAAGCTACATCCTTAGACCTTTTTTTTCCCTTGAGACAGGGTCTCAGTTGCATAGGTTCCCACTTAATTGCTGAGACTGACCTCGAACTTGTGATCCTCCTGCCTCAGCTTCCCAATCATTGGGATTACTGGCATGTGGCATTGCACCTGGTCTGTAGTATTAGTTTTGATCACACTGGATTCATATAACTATAGAAATGTTTTTCTTATGTATGATAAAGTCTTTAAAAGTATAGCTGATGGAATAAAGGGAAAATGGTCAGAATGTTTCAAATGTTATTCAATTGTTGTAATTCTTAGGCGGAGAATTGAAGAACTGGAAGAAGAACTACAGAAAACCGAGCGCTCATTTAAAAACCAGGTAGTAATTAATACTGTCCTGTGGTTGCAGAATTCTTTGTATCTAATACAGACAATTATAGGCTATTATAATGAGTCCCTAAAAACATATTTTTTTAATGTGTTGTCTTTTTCAGATTGCTGTGCAGGAGAAGAAAGCTCATGATAATTGGGTAAGATTTTTTTCCCCCTTTTCTTTATTTTGTGCATAGCCTACCGCAACTGAATTTGAATATTTTCTCTTTAATAGCTCAAAGCTCGTTCTGCAGAAAGAGCTATAGCTGAAGAGAAAAGGGAAGCTGCTAATTTGAGACAGAAGTATGTGATTTTGGTATCTTACTATATGTTTTATAGTGTTTTAAGGTTATGCTAGATATTATCTATGAAGGAATAGATTGCTGTTTCATAATTCAGCCCATTCTTTCTCAATATTCAAGACTATTGGAAATGACCCAAAAGATGGCAATGCAGCAAGATGAACCCATGATTGTAAAACCTATGCCGGGAAGACCAAATTTACAAAATCCTCCTCTGAGAGGTAGGGGACACTTTGTAAAAGGAGCTATTTTATTTCTTGGTGCAGAATGTATGTAAATTACTTTTTATTTCTGTGTCTAATGGTTATGAAATAATCTGAATGATTTGCTAAAGCAGGAGGTGAGGGTTGGTGTCAGGGAGAAGGCTACCTTAAAGTAGTAACACGGCATTGTTGTCTTTAGGTCCACTGAACCATAATGGCTCTTTTGGTCCATCCCCCGTGAGTGGTGGAGAATGTTCCCCTCCACTGACAGCAGAGCCAGCTGGAAGACCTCCTTCTGCTACTCTTAATCGAAAAGATATGCCCAGAAACGGATTTGGTGAGCATTCACATGTTGCTTTATAGTAAACTGCTTCAAGGTTTTGTTTTTTTTTTTCCCCTTTTGAATATTCTAATAAAAACATAGAATTTGGGCCTGTACAATACATAGAAGATAATTTCTTACTTTATCTTAGTGAATGTTTTCTGTAAAATCTGTTCTAGAATAGAAAACATTTTTTTTTTCCTGGAGGTCCCTGTATTGTTTTTTTCTTTTAAATTTTACACTGTGAAGTGTAAACCTTTATCTTTAAATTAAATCTCTATGGTGTTCCTTTCCAAAATATTATAAAAGTAGCCTTAAACTTTATGTAGCATACATATTTCCAACATGAAATACTGAGTCTTATTTCCAATTCTAAATAGGACTGTAGTCTTGGTAAGATTGGAAGTCAGGTTATACAGAATAAAGAAAAAACAGCCTACACATACTTCAAGTCTATAGCTTAAAGTTTAGGACCAGTACTTATTAATCTGCTGTTCTATCAACCCAAGGCAGTTCTTTATTTTACTTAAGTCTCTTCATAAATTGTGATTTACGTATTGGGCTACCCATTTTTTTTTAAAAAAATATTTTTAATTGTAGATGGACATGATATCTTTATTTATTTTTTAAATGTGTGCTGAGAATCAAACCCAGTGCCTCACACATGCTAGGCAAACACTCTACAACTGAGCTATGACCCCAACCCCTGGGCAACCCATTTTTAATGTTGCTTTCCAGTTATTGTTGAACCCTGATCTGTCCACCAGTGGTTTATTTCTTCTGAAAAATACATACAAGGGCTCTGATCTTTCTTTCCCAAGGGTCAATGGATGGACCTTTACCTCGTACTGGTCTTCTGAGGCATCTGGGAAACCCGTTGCCTCTGGTAAAGGACCAAGTAATTTCAAAGAATCTGTAATTGTGGATGGAGGATTTTTATTCTTTTCATGTTAGAATAAGTCTGAATCCATTCTTTGATCTCTAACAGACCCAGGATGTGGTCCAGCTCACATGAACAGCAGCTCCAGAAGTTCTTCTCCAGCTAAGGTGACGAATGAGGGCAAGGTAAGTTCTGTAGTTACTGTGAATCATGTGGTCATGCAGGAACATGTAGCTTTCCTACAGTACTTTCTCTTTGCTTTATCCTTCTTTGTGTTCTATTTGTACTATCCCATTTGTTTTTTAAAAAGCAAACTGTTCCCCAAGAACCTGAGACCCCCTCAGTCTCCACCATTACTTCTTTGACTGAGCATCCAGTTGGAGTAAGTACTTAGAGGTTGAGAACTGAATTGGGTTTTATTCTGTGCATTTCTGGGAAGGATATTCAGAGCATGACACTGATCTTGTTTGCTTTAAACTGCATGCAATATTGAGCTTACTTTTCTCCTTAACTTGGGAATGTTGCTTAAGTGTGTACAACTATAATGAACTACAGAATGTAAAAAGTTATCACTCTAACTTTATATGGTGTTTTGTGTTGAATCTTCTAAGGCAAAGTAAATTCATTATAAATTATATAATTCATCATTTTTATTTTTGTTTGGAAGAATGTTATTTAAGAATTCCTCCATTTGTGCAAACCCTATTTTGAGTGATTTGAATTAGATTGGTATCAGATTTTCTGAAAGTGAAATACTGTTTCAGTGAAACAATGATAATCTGAAATGACCTCTTGAGCCATTCCCAAGCAATGGTCTCATTTGTTCACATAAGTGTATTCTCTTGTAACTGTGTTGCTATTATATCTGGTAGGTCTTCTGCAGCTCTATAATAAAATAAATTTTTAATTGTTTAGTTTCAAACCCACTACTCATAGGAAATGATAAATCAATATCTCAAATGGTGTACAGTAAATGAAAGTAAATATTAAAGCCTTTTCTTCCTAATTTGTGTATATAGCACTGTGATGGAAAATACTTCTCAAGTTCCAGTGTATATATATTCTAGGAATATACATCTCTGGAGAAATCTAAGGGCAGCTTAGATAAGACCCCAAACCCCTTTGTAGTAGAAGATTTAAAAGAGAGCAAAGACCCATTGTTAGAGAGGAGTAGAGGTGGGAAAAGCATGGCTTGGAGGCAAACCTGGGATTGAGTTTCTTTAATATGCAGTGTGGCCTTCAACAAATTATGATATTCCATTTGCTTTTGTTCCCTCTTATTTAAAACAAGACAGTCTACTTAAAGATCTCAGAGGTTGAATAATATATGAAAGACTTACCGAAGATACTCTGAATAGTAGCTATTATTACATGGGTAGAGAATGGATTTTTCATTTTATTCTGTTCATTCTTAATATGGAAGTAATGAGCTATTGTGATGAAAGGGAAGTGATGGGGAGGGGGGAGTCCCTTTGAAATAGATTGTAGTGAATACAGCATGACATACTGGTCAGAAATCACCTCTGTTAACAACCTCTGCCAGTCCTCTTGCCTTTCCCTTTCCTGTGCAGATATAATCAGTAACAAACTGGTCCCTCTTGTGGCATCCTTCCAACTTCTGTAAGCTGTCAGTGGGAATACACAGGAGGGGTGGGTAGAGTTTTGTTGCACTGATGGTGTTCTCTGGACAGGTGCCTGTTTTGGGTTTTAGCTTTTATCGGTGTTGGTACTTTGTCTTAATACATAGGAATTTTAAAACTTTTAACTTCTTTCAAATCTCAAATTGCAGGTGCATATGGCTATGAAAGGGCCCCCTCCTTTCTCAGGGGTACCCTTCATGGGCCCCCCCATGGGACCCCCAATGGGATGGCCTCCACCACCTCCCATTCGGTATGGACTGCCACTTCAGCTCGGTGGGCCTTTTGGGCCTCGGCAAATTCCTCCACCATTTGGTATGATGATATGAATAGTAGTGATTGACTTATAAATCACATTCATCTTCCACTTCTATTGCTTGCTAAAACAGTTGGTTGCTATCTCAGGTCTTAACAATAAAAGGATAAAGCTGAGTACATTTTAACTTTTCCTCCAGTTTTCTGGGACATATGGGACACTACATAATCTTATACTGAGATAGGCAATAGCTATCTCTCATAGACAAGGATAAGGGGCTATATACAGAAAAGCCAGAAATATTACTTCTGCAGATGTTTGTTGAAAATCTGTTGATATGCACTGCAATAGATGGAAAGGTGGATGAGACGCATGCCATAACTTAAAATTTTCTCGCAGATATGAAAATTCTACAACATAAAGTTTGTAATCACCCATAATGGAAGCATAAGCAGTAGGTTATAGAATATAGAAAAGGAAAAGTCAAACCCTCCTTACCTTGAGAAAAGTCAGAGGGAAGTGTTAAAGAGGAGGATTTAACAGTGACCTAATAAATGTTGCTGCTTTAATTAGGTGGCTGTGGAAGGCCTTTTCCTGGAGGGCCTGCACCTTGATTCTGATGGCATGTGTAAAGTCCATGCTGAAATACTTCATGAATTTTTAATGGATAGAGTAATAAATAGTGGGATTTCCTTTTATCAAAATTTCTTTGATGTAGTAAAGTTCTTATTTCATAATCTATCATCTTTTCATGGTAATATAGTACTTCCAAATATAAATGGAGCTCTTGTGAGATAGAAATAATTCTGCAATTATATAGTAGGGAAAGAAAAACGACAAGCCTGGAGCTAGGTAGAGCCATATTTAAATCCTTAATATGTTGCTTCATGGCTGGTTGGCCAAAGTCTATAACCTAAACTTGTTCCATTTCAGTTTGCCTCATCTGGCAAGTCAGGATGTTCGCCAGTTGATGTTCTAGGCTTGAGAGAAATTAAAGACTATAATATCAACATACTTGAAATCACCCTAGTTCAGAAATTTCTGGGTATTTACATAACTTCCTTTTTATTTTCCAGGTCCTGGTATTCGTCCACCAATAGGCTTAAGAGAATATGCACCAGGTGTTTCACCTGGAAAACGGGATTTGCCTTTTGACCCTCGTGATTTTTTTCCAGGACCTGCACCAGCACCATTTAGACCTTTAGGCTCATTTGGCCCAAGAGAGTACTTCATTTCTGGTGCCCCATTACCACCTCCAACTCATGGTCCCCAAGACTATGGGCCACCACCTGCTGCAAAAGACTTAATGCCTTCAGGCTTTAAAGATGAAGCTCCACCTACACCTGATTCTCAGAGTAGTGAGGGATGTTCACAGGCCTTAAAACAGGGCCTGTAAAATTAACCTCTGACACTTAGTCAGAAAATGGACTATGAACTATTCATCGAGTTAAAGGATTATTGGCTTCAAAATATAAAAGTTTATTTTAAAAGGTTTATGTTTTTAGAATAAAGCTGCCTTGGCGCAGTATACATTTTGAGCCAAAATATTTTCCCCCTAAATATCCCCACTTAAGCTAGAGTATTCTTCCAATTTTAAAATGTGCAATAAGGAATATCTTTGTTTTAGTTAATGTAGCATATACAATTGCTAAATGATTTAGAATGTCATAATTATGGACATTTCTTGTGGAAATGCTTTAAAACATGTATTTCCATTATCCTATTTTTAGTGTATTCCAGTTGATAATAGAGAAATGGTGTTTTCTAAGCTTGAATTTTTTCTCTTTAAATATCTGGTCGCAGAGACTGTTACGCTAAAAATGTTTACTCAAAGATCATAAACTTCATTTTCCTTCTTGCTGAAGTTCTTTGTTGTAATAGTTCATAAAAAATTGTTTATTAATATTTCCCAAGTGTCTGTTGATTCATTGGATCGTCATGAGACTTTGTGCCATTGGGGAAGCATGTAAACTCACTCTCAGAACTGAAGATGGTGACTTGGCAGCATATTCCCTGTTGCTCACTGTTAAGGAGGCTGGACCTTGGTCAACTGTGGACTTCTACAGCGGATTTCTTTTACTTGTGAGAAGTCTTGTGGCTCTATTTTTGTAGCACATTCATGTACTTTTTTCTAACCACTGTCTATGTGAGAATGGTTTTCTGAGAATGAGTTTACATTAGTAGCAAGAGTTGTTTGACCTGAAGTTCTACTGCTTTTGCCATTATTGCATTATAACAGTAAAATATAAGGTGGTATGTTGTGTCTATAAAATAAGGAAATTTCTTTTTAAAAATGTACATAACACACTCTTCTCTTTCCCATACCTTGCCACTGATTTTCAAGGAATATGATAAAAAAAATTAGAAAAGTATAATCCTCTAAGAATGAATGAAACTCATAAACTTATAATGTCTATAATCAGCAAATATGGGCTGAATTAAATTCTTTTTTGATAGATACTCAAATATATTTTATTTAAAAATCAATTAAAGCAAATCCTGAATCTGTAACTACTGTCTTTAAAACAATGTTTCTAAGAACTAGCTCTCCAGAACTGTAATATTAATTACGGCAATTTTAACAGTACATTTTAAGAGGTTTAAGATTTAAATAAAATTATAAAAGCCTAGTACTTTTTTTTACTGCTAGACCATATTCTTCCATTCTTTTAAATTCTAGAAAGTAATAGGATTGTTGAAACCTAGAACATAACATATCATTGTTCTTTTTATGTCCCCTAAGTATTCTCAAAATAGGGGCAAAAGCTTCAGTGTGAAACAAAATCTCTAAACTACTGAAGATAACTCAGAATAAAAAGAATTTGAGTCCTTTAGGAAGAATTCAATCTACATAACCTCCATTTAATATTAGAAGCAGCAGCTGTGTGTGTAAGAGGAAAACCATATAATAGCTTATGCCATTTTTAACCATGTAAAATAAAATTTAAGTCACAAACACCAATTTTGAATGTATCTTTCAACCTCTACAGGACACAAGGCAATGCTGAAGTTACTAAAACTTCTAATTTTAAAATAGCATTTAAATAAAGGTAATGTCAGCTAGGAAGATAGATTTTCAAGGAAAGGCAGATTTATTATTTTATTCAAAGCAACAGTAGTTTTCCCTCTAAAGCCTTTTTTGTATTTATTCTATTAGTAAGTTATAATGCATTCTACGTAGTTTATCTGAGCAGTTCTGAACCCACCCATAGTTGCCTCTCCTTACATCCATCTGATTGTACCACTTCTGTAGCAAAGCCCAAGGTATCTGCCAATATACAGGTTGTGTAGAGAATACTGTCCCCTGATTCAATTATACTTTTGTATCTCAAAAGTTTTAGAAGTCCTCTCCAGGAAATTGTGTTTCAGTTTAGTTACTAAAATCATTTCATTTGTGAAGCAGTAGTGTTTCAACCTGAAAGTATTACTGCTATAGTTGTAATTATTGTCCAGTGACTCATCCCCTCCCACACTAGAAAGTAAATTTAAACAACTAATTTGTGAGATACAGATTGCTTTGTGTTAACTGCTTCAAGATAAAATCACCTTTTTTGGGGGGGGTTGGTCAATCAGGTCTGAATTAAAGCTAAGCTGACGACAATGTTTAATTTAAGTTTGTTTAATGCTGATGAAAGATATTCATATAAAGCATCCTCTTTTTTTCCATATAACCCCATTCTTTGGTGGCATCTGGGGTTGTGGCTCAGTGGTAGAGTACTTGCCTAGCACAGGCAAGGCCTTGGGTTTAATCCTCAGCACCACATAAATAAATCGAGGTTAAAAAAAAAGCATTCTTATGTGAAGGATGCTAAATGTTTCTTCATATAAATTATCACTTTGAGGGGCTGGGGTTGCATGTGAGGCACTGGGTTTGATCCTCAGCACCACATATAAATATAAAGGTACTGTGTCCATCTACAACCAAAAAAAGTTTGTTTTTTTTAAATTATCACTTTGATATACATATTTTATAGTATGAGAAAACAGAAAGAACAATGTATCAGTTTTGCTACATTTTAATAGTAGATTTTAAGGGAGCAACATCAAACATCAGTAACATCAAACAAAAAGGTACTGAGCATTCCACAGGGTACAGAGTAGAGTGCTGCCAAGCACCTTGGAAAGTTTACATGACATGGAGAAGATGAGGCCCTTCTCTTGAGGAGTTTACAGTCTGGAAATTTTGACTACTCAGAGTTTCGGTTGAGTGAACATTTTATTAAGGCAAATTCTTCATTTCCTAGAACTACTGTATACTGAACTATTTTTGCACTTGTGAAATTAACCCAATCCAGATGAAAGAAAAGACTAAATTTGGTTGAGAATTCTTTCAGGCTCATATAGTTTTATTAACATTCATCTAGTAAACAAAACTGACCTAACAGACAACTGAAAAATTAAAGACTAGATCTCTTGAAGTGCAAGGGCTAAAATAACTGTTATTCCTTTTAAAAAGCAAATTGATGGTATGATTAGGGTTTACACTAGTTTAAAAATAGGCCAAGTATTGCATTCCCTTCATGCATTGTTCATTTAAAATAGTGAATATTAAAATACATGGGTTCTACATGTAACCCACAAAAAAGCTCCTCACAAATCTTTATTTTCTGTGTATCAAATATCCACCTTGTGTACTATGACAGTTTTATTTATGTCTCATCAAGTTAAAAGTAATGTAAATAGTGAAATTATAATAGGCTAATAACCTGCATATTTTCATATGAATGTCAATATATCTAAATAGGAAATAAATGGCAGTCGTATCTACCTATATTAAAAAAATAGAATATCTTTCCAGATTTTGCATACTCATCACTTTATAAAGACAAGGTATGCAGGTTTTAAGGTTTCACAATCAGTTGTCAGAAAAACAGCAGTTGTTCCTGCAGTATCTCATTAGCATCTGACTCAATTATTTTTAGATGACATTATTTAGACGATGTAAACCCACTCAAAAATTTGTAATTATTCTGAGAGAGATAGTTTTAATGTTAACCCTAGAATCATTTAATGTTAACCATAGAAACAATAGCAATGTGATATAGAACAACTAATCAACATGACTAAAAATATGCTCACTTTCAGAAAAACAATCTGGTCATCTGGAAAAAAATCACAGCTACAATCTGGGGAACACTCCCATATAAGATATTGATCTGATCAAGGCACACTATTTCTAAGTAGAACTATCAGATGAGGGTGAATTTAGGCCAGCTCTAAGGAACAGCCTAAAAGACAGACCATAACTGATCCAATTTCCTTTCAAAGCAATCTGGTACTATCCTACCCACTTCAATTCAAAAGTTTGAAGTTAATTCAAATCAAAAGACCATATTGGAGCAAAAGTGAGCAAATGTGTAAACTCTAGCACATTCTTATTGCTGTATTAAGTTTGAAGATGAGCATACCTACCACAGCAATATTGTTCCAGGAAGCAGGGTAGGAACAGTGGTAAATTAGGAAACAGACTATTAATTGCACAATTAATAGAAAAGTAAAAACAAGTTTCAAAATCTACAATAAATCTGTATCCAAAGGAGTCATAACAATGAGGTGCTGGACTTTAGTTCTGTGGTACAGCTTTGCAATGGACTCACTGGCCTATAGATACGGTTCACTTCCTGCCTCCTGAAGGATGAATATGCTACACAGAGCTATGATGGTTTCTACTGAGTGGTAAAATTCACAGAAATTCCACATTACTCATGTCAGAATCATTCCTTGTGCAAAGTTTGATGTAGATGAAGATAAAGTGGTTTCTTGGTCAATAACTGCAATTTCTTTCTTTTAAAGTCAGTGGGTTTCTTGTATCTGTAACCACAATAGAAAGATCATTGTTTAAAATACTTTGATGATTGATCTACTCCAATGTTACATTCTCGATAAGAGGGACTAAGAAGAAACATGAACTAGTAACCATTAGAACAGTATGAATCCTATATGTATATCACTTACAGTTCTATTACAGTTGGCCCAGGTTTAATCTCATCCATCTCCATGAAAGCAAAACACTTGATGCTGGTAAACCTTTTTTAGGCTTGTAGTGTTTGAATTCAAAGAAGATAGCTGCACCTAAGGAATTAAAACAAACAACATAAGCCAGAGACCACACATTTCTTATGTGTCACCAGAAGCCTATGATTTTACAAAGTAACATGTGTCAAACAGTCTGATGACACAACTGTTGATAACTCACTGTGGCTGTCACTCCAAGCTCTGGTACTAGCATGTCTGAGTGACATTTCTCCATATCATTTAATTCTACAAAGTACAACAAAAATGTATAGCAAGAATGTAAGTTATGTACACAGGTAGAATCATAAACTACCAAAGAATATAAAATATTAAATACCACAAGAAAAACAGAAGTTACTTAAGTATCAGCAGTACCTATAGAAATGGTTTCAATAAGCACCTGTATTAGATAGAATAGAAATTTAAGAGTTCCTTTAAAAAAAATTCTACCTTATATCATTTCTCTCCCTCCTGAAACCACGCCCAGATTGTCCTTTCCATATTCTTACAAACTAACTGCCAGTTATAGTATCTTTTTACCCAATGCATCTTATTGAAAGAAAAAAAAATAATTCTTTAACTGTTAGAAAGTAGTCATTAGGTTCCTAAAAGGACTTAAGGTAATTATTAGGGAACCTGCTTCCTTAACTGTGTATTATGAGAAAAACTTCCCTATCAAATAATATTTAACCACATTATTACACAACTAGATAATGCAACTGCTAATTCTCATATTTTAAAAAAATTTTTGATTTGACTTTAAGTCAATATTCATAACTATGTGACATAAGATCTTGTGTTAAGTATACTATGAACACAAACCCAGATAAGTACTGTGTCCTTAAGAAGTCAGTAACTGATAATTACAAACCTTTGGTTAATTTTTAAATATGCTTCTGGAGCTCAATGTCCACATTAAAATGAACATATGTATCTTCTTTTCTTGAAGCCACAGGAGTATCTTGCACAGGAGTTAAATCTATGTCATTCAGATCTGGAGAAACAATTAAGTTTCTGCTTATGAGCATTCACATATACAGACGGAAAATATAGAAACTGCAAAGGTTACAGTTCCTAAAGAGGCATGGAAAGAGCTGAGAGGAGATTCTCAGGCTAAGAGATTCCTATTTGGTGTGAGCAAGTATGTGAGAGTTGTTGAAGTTCATGGGGTATGTGGAGAGAAATGAATATAGACTGGATAGGAGACCTCATGAAGGGGACAAGGAAGCCTTTACATGGCCAAGTGGACAAAACTTGATCTTCATAGTGAAGTGGTAGGAAGCCTTTACATGGCCAAGTGGACAAAACTTGATCTTCATAGTGAAGTGGTAAAAAGAACAAACATGTTTTTTTTTTCCTTAGGGAATAGCCCACTATATATTTCTATGCCAAAAAAAATCTGGAGTATATAATTTGCCACAATGGAGCTCTGCCACCAATTTCTAACTTTGATCAAGTATATGACTTATTTAGAAAAGCCTTTAAACCTAACCTTATCATAATTTCCCTGTTAAGAACCAAAAATGGGTGAGAACAGCCAACAAAAACCCTTTGGTTAATGAATAATTTTTCATATATATTATCTAAATTCTGGTTATACTGTTTACAACATACCCTGAATTTACAACAACCAGATGGCACGTTATATATAGTTTTAATTTTCTGGGTTTAAAAATCTCAGTTTAGTCAAATTCAACATGGACTCATTTAATAACTCCTCAGTGTTTATGTGTTATTCATTTATGTGTCTCAAAAAGCTCAAAAAACAATTTAGTACATTTAATAATTAAAAAAATATTTACATAAAAATATTTCAGTATAACATATGCAAAGGTAATTTAACATTTACAACATCATTAAATATTTTTGTGTTTTAAGTATACTTTCTCAATGAGTATGCAGTTTTATAAATGGCCTATCAAACAATGTAAATATTTTCCAGTACACTATATATTTGATAACTGGTAACCTCGGAATTTAAAAGTGTACCAGTATTAGTGCTGTGGATTATGTTCTTTAAATAAATGTTTTTCTTTGTGGTCATATTTTTCTTTTAATTAGCACTAATGAACCCATGGATCTGACTTTATTTCTGCAATTGATAAAAGTTCCTTCATTTAATTTAAGCACCGATCTGTTCCTTTGGTGCAAAACTACAGATTAAAATAAGCCGTTTGTACTAACTATAGTTATTTCTGTAAAATGGTATAATTTATTCCTTAATCACATCATCATTTCACGGGATTGCTTTCAGGGCATGGATGTTATGGATGCACCCTACTTCCCTGTCCCCTGATTTTCATCTGCCTCTGTAGGATTCACCTAAGTAGATACCTCAGTAGCACAGGAAGAAGAAGGCGCTGAAGCAGGAGAGATGGGAAAATAGGACATGGGGCTTTGTGGAGAGAAATGAATATAGACTGGATAGGAGAAGGTGAGGAGTGCTATTGTTAATCTACATCCTGAAGACTGTAGCTGCTGTTAAGGACAATGTGTATGTTTAGTCTGCACATTAGATGGAATCTGAAGAGCAAAAATCTATACAAACTCAAAAGCAAAATTGAGTGTATAAGTAGGAAATATTTTTTGTAAGTCTTTTGAACTATGTTCTGTTATGATCTCTTCTAGAATTTTGCCTCATTATAGAATGCATTAAAGTAAGTTGTCACATATACAAGACCATCCCCTGTCAAAAACTTTGTCCCATATGAGAAAAAACATAATGCAATTTGCCAGTTATTTACCCTTTATACTAACTGTAATATAGGGATCGATGCACTGTCCAGTGTCTTTCAGACCAATTTTCTCAATCCTGATAGTGAGTAATGTCATTCCCGGTTCTGATGGCAACCTTGGTAATAAAGTACCTGGCAACAGAGAAACCTCAGTAAAAGTTAGCTCCACCAACAATTCAGAGTAAATACTTTGACAAACAGAAGATATAGCCTACCTCTTAGGAACTAGCTAGGCATTATGTATTTTTATTTCCGAAATTCATGAACATCTGATGTTATACTTTTTTAGAAAAATATTTAATTTTACATATAATATATCTGCATTTCCCAACCATAAATCACCTTTAAGCAGAAATAATCATTTCTATAATAATAGTATATAGTATGTATAATAAAAGTATGTTAAAAAGATTACTTGAGGAAGCCCAATTATACATAATTGTATAATATGCTCACATAATATTTATATTCCATATGTACTTCTATATTATACTCAGCATCTTAATATGAAGTGGTAGAACAAAGACAAGAAAATCTTTTAAAATACTTGTTATACTGTTCTAAAGTCTGAGACATTTAATATCAGAGTTGATCAATACATTCTTCTCTTTAGTTACTCCTAATAAAGAAAATAATTTACAATTTGATATTTATGTTTTAATTTAACTATATAGTCTAACTTCTATTCTTCATTCTATTTTGTATGAGGTATTCTCTCAGAAATTAGTACTATACAGACTGCCATATAAAATGGCCATTTGTATAACTGAACATTTTCCCCAAAACCAACTAAAATTTTTAAAACTAAAAACCCACCCAGAACAACATGACAACATTCACCCACCAAGGACATATGAAGGAAGAAATCAACTGTTCAGTATGTTCCCTTTTTTGAAACTAGCAATAGAGAACAGATGGAAATAAGCTGATTTTAATCAAGTATGTATACAGAACCTCAAAATACACTTAACAAAAGATTTTGGTTGATGTTTTTCAAGTTTCTATTCAACAATGTGTTATGCTACTTTTAATGATGAGTTATTTGAAATACATGAAGCAATAAATACACTACATTTGAAAATACACATTTGATTGATGGCAAATGTGGCTTGAGAAAATTTTGGGAGGTGATGGGAATGTTCTGAACTTGTATAGTGATGACAGATGCAAAACTCTATAGAGGTGTCAAAAATCGATGAATTTTATACTTACAGAAGGGAAATGTTATGAAATGCAAATTGTACCTCAACAGTGCTGTTAAAAATGTATTACTTTCTAATTTAAACAAATATGAAGACAATACAGACAAATGCAATAATGGGAAGGCCTGAAGGCTGCATTCCACTGTTGCATTAACAAATCTAAATGGGCTCAGGCTGATATCATTAAATATATACATAATACCTTTTATGCATCTTCTTTGATTGACAAATGAGGGTACTTTTAGAAGAGGGGCTTGTACCTGGACATCTGGGATGAACTTCAGAGAGTTAAGAAACACCTCTGAAATTTTATGAAAAATGTGAATATGTATACATTTATATTTATATACATACATATTCACATGTATGTATATCATATATGAATTTTTCTGCAGAAAAGTTCATTCTATTATGTAGTACATGGCTGTATAAATATGCTACAGTTTATGTACACATTCTTGTGTTGATAGACATTTGAATTACTTCAAGTGTTTGGATAAAGTTAACAAGGCTATAATAAATACTCTTCTGAACATCTTCTGGTTCCCATAAGCACCCATTTCTGAAACAGAGGAATCACTAAGTCACCTGGCATGTTACCTCCATACCTACTATGTAATGACAATCCATTTCCCAAGGTGGTTGTGCCAATTTTTATTTCTAGCCCAAGTGCAGTAGTGTTCCCATTGCTCCACATCCTCACTAGGTACTGTTTTCTCAGATTCTTCATGTTAGCCAATTTTGGTATAAAGAGATCAATCATTTTAATTTGCATTCCTCTGAAGATTAATAAGGTTGAGCACCTTTTAGAATAAATCAAATATATGATTTCCTCTTTTCTGAAGTGTGTTCAATTATTTTGCTCGATTTTTTATTGAGATATCTATCTTATTGAGCTGTAGGAGGTCTCTATTATTTTGCTGGACAAATATTTTACAAATAGCTTCTTAGTACTTTTCCTTTATAAAGACTTTTTGTTGAAGTAGAGCATATACATTTTAAAATGTACAAATTGTTAGTACAGTTTGCTGAACTTCCACAAAGTGAATACACCTGTATAACTAGTATCAGATCTAGGAAAGATATGATCAGCCTCCTGGGAGTGTCCTTCCCCCCACCATATCCAATTCACTCTTCCAAAAGATAGCAACCATTGCTAACTTCTAACACCAAGTATTAGTTTTGAATGTTAAGAATGACTTTTCTCTGCCGTGGTGTCTTCTGATTATGATAAATACTTACTGCTAGTAATATCAAATTTCTTAATATCTTCCTTTACTATCAGTGCTTTTTATGTCATATTTAAGACAACTTACCCCACTCCAAAATCATAAAGGTATTATCTTGAAAGCATTTTATTGTTTTGCCATTCACACTTAATTCCATATGTCACACAGAATTATTGACTGCGGTGTATAGTAGGGGCTTTAATTTCATTCAATTTCACATAAATACTCAATTGTCTCAGCACTACTCATTAAAAAGACTGACATTTTCCACCACTGATCTGCAGTCCCACTTCAATCATAAATCATGTGGCAATCACTTTCTGAGTTTTCTATTCTGTCTTACTGGACTGTTTATCCTCTTACCACTAATACAGTATCTTCATTCTATAGCTGCAATAAAAATTCAGATGAGTTTCAGAAAGAGTCTATCTTTATAAACTGCTTCTTCTAATTTATGAACTAGTATATATCTTTACATTTTAAAAATCATTACAATTATTTAATAGAATTTTATTTGACCTAAAAGCCTTCAGAAATAAAGACCTAGAGATCCAGGGAAAACTCCTGTTTTTATGTTTATGTTCCATGAAGAATGGATGGCCATGTAGAAATGGCTGGAAAAGGGGGTGTGAGCTAATGGTAAAAGGCTGCCAGGGTCCCAGCAAGCCCTGTCTGGTCAGATTCTTCTTGGACTCTCTGTATAGCCTTCTTTCCTTCTGGACGTAAGGCAGATCCTGTCTGGAATGAGGGTTTTTAAGAAAGGGGGGAAGGGAGGGTAGGGGGACAGGAAGGGAATAGCAGGGAAGGAAGGAAAGAGAGAGGGAGAGAGAGAGAGGGAGAGAGAAAGAGAGAGAGAGAGAGAGAGAGAGAGAGAGAGAGAGAGAGAGAGAGAGAGAGAGAGAGAGCACTTTCTAGGTTTTATGACTGGCTTTGGGAGAGAAGGGTGAACGGACAGGAGGGCAGGAGGAGAGCAAAGGCTTTGCTGCTGAGCTTGCTTTTGAGATTCCAATCTCCTTCAGTTAGAAGTTCTCAGCAGGCCAAACCCCACCCTTTGGGTTATCATATTCTGATCTGACCCTGCCCAACTTCCCCCTCTCCCTCCCTCCTCCTCCCTTTCTCCTTTTAAGAAGGGAATGTGTAGATCTTTCCATCTTTTAAGATCTTCTTTGATTTCTCTCTTTAGGGTTCTGTAGTTTTTATTGTATAGATCTTTGACTTCTTTAATTGATTCTCAAGTATCATTTTTTTGAGGTTATTGTGAATGGAGTAGTTTTCCTCATTTCCTTCTCAGAGGCTTTGTCACTGATATACAGAAATGCCTTTGATTTATGGGTGTTGATTTATATCCTGCTCCTTTGCTGAATTCATTTACTATTTCTGGAAAGATCTACCTTGCTCTTGGATAGGCAGAATTAATATTATCAAAATGACCAAACTACCAAAAGCACTATATAGATTTAATGCAATTCCAATCAAAATCTCAATGGCATTCCTCATAGAAATAGAAAAGGCAATCATGAAATTCATCTGGAAAAATAAGAGACCAAGAATAGCTAAAGAAATCCTTAGCAGGAAGAGTGAAGCAGGGAGTATCGCTATATGAGACCTTAAACTATACTACAGAGCAATAGTAACAAAAACAGCTTGGTTTTGGCACTAAAACAGACTGGTAGACCAATGGTACAGAATAGAGGACACAGAGACTAACCCACAAAATTACAATCATCTTATTTTAGACAAAGGTGCCAAAAACATGCACTGGAGAAAAGATAGCATTTTCAACAAATGGTGCTGGGAAAACTGGAAATCCATATGCAACAAAATGGAATTAAACTCATAAATCTCACCATGCACAAAACTTAACTCAAAATGGATCAAGGACCTAGGAATTAAGCCAGAGACTCTTCGTCTAACAGAAGAAAAAAGTAGGCCCTAATCTTCATCATGTGGGTTAGGCCCCAACTTCCTTAATAAGACTCCTATGGCAAAAGAATTAAAACCAGGAATCAATAAATGGGATGGATTCAAACTAAAAAGTTTTTTTTTTTTTTCAGCAAAAGAAAACAATCCGTGAGGTGAACAGAGAGCCTACATCTGGGAGAAAATTTTTACCCCTCACACATCAGATAGAGCACTAATCTCTAGGGTATATAAAGAACTCAAAAAGCTAAGCACTGAAAAAACAAGTAACCCAATCAAAAAATGGGCCAAGGACTTGAACAAACACTTCTCAGAAGAGGATATACAATCAATCAACAAATATATGAAAAAAATTTCAACATCTCTAGCAATCAGAGAAATGCAAATCAAAACTAAGATACAACTCCAGTCAGAATGGCAGCTATTATGAAGACAAACAACAATAAGTATTGGAGAGGATGTGGGGAAAAAGGTACACTCATACATTGCTGGTGGGACTGCAAATTGGTGCAGCCAATCTGGAAAGCAGTATGGAGATTCCTTGGAAATCTGGGAATGGAACCACCATTTGACCAAGCTATTCCTCTCCTTGGACTATACCCAAAGGACTTAAAAACAACATACTACAGGGACACAGCCACATCAATGTTTATAGCAGCACAATTCACAATAGCTAAACTGTGGAGCCAACCTACATGCCCTTCAGTGGATGAATGGATTTTTAAAAATGTGGCATATATACACTATGAACGTTTTTTAAAGAGAATAAAATTATGGCATTTGCAGGTAAATGGATGGCATTGGAGAAGATAACGCTAAGTGAAGTTAGTCAATCCCCAAAAAACAAATGCCAAATGTTTTCTCTGATATAAGGAGGCTGACTCATAATAGGGTAGGGAAGAGGAAAATGGGATGAATAGATGGATTTTAGATAGGGAAGAGGGGAGTGAGGGAAAGGGAGGAGGCAGGGGATTAGCCTCCTAATGAATGTGGAATGAATGTGATGGACATCATTATCCAAAATACATGTCTGAAGACACATATTGGATGTCAACCTACTTTATATACAAACAGAGATATGAAAAATTGTGGTATATATGTGTAATAAGAATTGTAATGCAAAAAAAACAAGTATATGTATAACGTGAATTGGCATGAACATATTTTATACAAAGATAAAAAAAATGTGCTCTATATGTGTAATAAGAATTGTAATACACTCCATTGTCGTGTATTTAAAAAAAAATGAAATCAATAAAAGAAAAAGAAGGGAATGGGGAGTGGGTAGGGAAAAACTGTGGAATGAAACCAAATTAACTTTTCAATGCACATATGTGAATATACTACAATGAAACTCATCATTTTGAATATCTATAACATACTAATTTTAAAAAATGTAAATAAATAGATCAGTAAAGTAGATGAAAGGGAACAGTGGGAGGGAGGATGGGGAGGGTGAAGGGATTGAATTGGAGCAAATTATATCCCATGCATTTATAATTAGTCCAAATGAATCTAATGTCAAGAATAACTATTATGAACAAATGAAAAAAAGAATAATGACTTCACTGTTTTTATAAAATGCATTCTCATAAACAATTCAATTGAGAGAAATGAAAAAAGTAAAAGAGAATGTACAATTCAACATCTCACCAACCATAACAATTATTAAGTCACTCTTCCATCTTTTTCCCTAATTTCAAGATTGCTCCAGTTTCCTTTTCCTTTTGATATTCTTTTATTTCTTTCAATAAATGTTTATTTTCTACATAAAATTCTTATATTTCTTTTGTTGAATTTATAATAAGGTCCTTAATATTATTTAATACTACTATAAATATTATAATAGTTCATTTTCTAAGCAACTATTACTTGTTTGAGATAAAATTGATTTGTCTGTACAGATTTTCTATCCAGGAACCACATTATCTTATTAATGAGTTATGAATAGATTTTTTGCATATATTCTCTATATATTCATAAATGTGCAAATAAAGAACATCCCCCCTTTTATATTTCATTTTCTTGTCCTAGTGCAGTAGCTAGAGCTTCCAAAACAATGCTGATGAAAAGAAGTAATAGACACTCTTGTTTTGTTCAAATTCATCATTAAACGATTTTGGGCTGTAAATGTCATGTAGCCATGTTTTATCAGGTTAAGGATGTTTTTCTGTTCTTTGACAAGAATTGTTTAAAATCAAGGCTGTATTTCAAACTTAACTGAAAACTTTTTCTGCATTGTTGACAACTTATGAAATCTTTCCCCTTAATCTGCTAATGTGAACTACCTTGATAAATTCTGCTAACAATAATTTGAAAAATCACTCATTAGTTCATGGAGATTTTCTGAATTATTTTCTACAGCATCCTATGTTTATTCAGTCAATCTTCATATGGCAGTTACTTTATTTCTAACTTTTTATCATTATAAAAAACACCTAAACAGAGAATCTTGTGTATATGCAAATGTTTCCTCCTCTTTTTCCTGTATTTTGGGGGTGCATCTTCAGAGTAAATTCTCAGGAATGAAATTGCTAAGGAAAAAATATGTACTTATATGTTGTTAGAGAATGCTCAATTCCCCTCCAAAGGAACCTCACCATTTTTCTGTTCCCACCAGTGATTAATAAGTACCTATTTCCCCTAAGACTCACCAACAGTAGCTTTAATTTCTGTTTTTTATTAAAAATAAAGTTGAGTATCTTTTTATGTTTAACGGATGTTTTTTAAATGTATGTGTGTGTGTGTGTGTGTGTGTGTGTGTGTGTGTGTGTGTGTGCGCGCACGCTCGTGCGCTCGCTCATATTGTCTGTTCCTCTCACGTATTCTGCTTTGGTTATTACAATTAAAATTTTTCTTTATATATTAAGAATGTTGGGTTGGGATGTAGCTCAGTGGCAAAGTGTCTGCCTTGCATTTGCAAAATACTGGATTCAAACCCCAGTTCTAAAAAAGACAAAAAAAGAACCCACCCCACCCCACCCCCAAAACCCCCAAGAATGTTACTTCTTTTATGTATTACCTCTTTACTACCTTTTTTGACATTCAAAAGATGATTGCTTTACAACTTTCAAAGTCTTTTTGATGTTAAGATTATTTTTTTCCAAGTTGATATTAAACTTGTTGTTACTTTGGGGTGAGTCAATTTTATAACCTGTCATCATCTAGGTCTTTCAGTTGAAATGGTAGGGCTGATGCTACATTCCTTACCAACAATCTTTTTGCCTGAGACTACACAGTAAGGTTTAATGTAATCATTATGCTTCGAATAATTTAATATGGAGGCAGTGATTTCAAGTCTGAATTTCTTGTTTAATTCAAGGTAGAATATCAAACATTGTGTTCCATGATGAAGGAAGCTGAGTGTAATTAAGATCATAGATTACATAGAAAGGTGCCTATTTAAGGTGTTTCAGAATGGTCTATGATGTGCTCTCTCTCTCTGCATGGTCAACTCCTACATACTCAGTGAGTCCTAAATCTGGCTAGATTTATTGAACTCCCTCAGCCCTTCTTTTTTGCCAACCTATGACATTGGTGCACATCTCTAATCATAATCATGTGCTTTTGGCTCTGTCTTGCTGACTACACAATAAGCATCCTGAAAGGTGTGGGAACTGTTCCTTTTGTAGTATGCACAAGGAATAAACAGATCTTTGTTGAAGAAATATTTTATTGAATGAATGACTGAATTTCCAGTTCTAGAGGTTATCATGCTCTAGTAAACAAATGGCTAGAGAATCTATATCAATGAGTGAAGAAATAATAAACATAAAAGAAGATCAAATGCTAAAATAATACCATACCATCTATATGCATGTTTTTGCATCAAAGATAAAACCATGATAGTTGTAAATTGAGCCAATGCATTAAAAGGAAGATTTCTAAGTGAAGAATTAACATATCCAATTACATAGTGTAATATGAGAACAAGTCAACTACATTCATAAAATTCGAAGACAAACAAGGATAAGAAAGAAATCACTACACACAATCCAGTGTAAACTGTGCTATTCCAGCTAGATCATCTGCTCTCAGATCTAGAGCAAAGATCAGAAGAAATGTTCTTCCACATGGAATTGCTATGTAAATAAGAAATAGCTAACACTTGTGAGTATTTGTGATGTGCCACATACTATCCTAATCCTCTCATCTAATCCTCACAACAATAGTTCTATTTTTCAGAGGTGAAAAGTGAGGCATAGAAAAACAAATTATCCATAATCACACAGAAGTTTGGCTACAGAGTCCATGCTTTTAACCATCATGTCTCATTTTAACATCTTTATTTTAATTGTCCCTAAAGCCTTAAAAGGAACTGCAGGAGAACCTCCCCATCTCAAGCTTCTGCAAAGTTTCTTTTGCCATGTAAACATAACAGTCACAGGTTCCCAGGATTAGAATATAGACATTTTTGTGAGGCCACTATTTATGCCTCATACTTTTAAATATGGAAAACTCTAAATGGCTACAGCTGTCCAAACCAAGTTTTCAATAACATCCCATGGATGTTATTGAGCTGTCACTAAGAACTCCAAGTAAGGGAGTGATTAAAAAAGAGTAACATTTGAACTTTGTACACTGGGCAATGCACATTCACAGGAATGGACAGAGACTGAGCAGCCCAGATAGCAATATGATAGGTCTTTAACACTCATATAGCAGTGAGCAGCAGGACTGTGTTCATTTGGTTAATTCCACTTTCAGTTTTTACTGCAAGACAAAGGAAGCCATTGGTAGCTGGTGAGCCCCAAGTTGTACTGAACACAGAAAGCATGTCTTTTTCTGACTTATCTGCCCCCAACCACCTCTTATGCACCAACCAGAGCAAGCATGCTCTCACTGGTGTCAAAAAGAGTTGGAAGGAATTACTCAATTCAGTGTGATTTTCTGCGAGAGGAAGATTCTAAGCCTAAACCTAAAGACAACTCTGATAAAGTAATGACAATGAATTAGAAGGTTTGGAACCATTTTACCACACTACTGTAATAGGGGATACCAAAAAGTCCATCTTGTTGATGGAAACTGTTTATTAACAGGTGGTACTTGGGTAAAAACTCAAGTTGTTCTATTTCATTGTGCTTCATCTGTGGAAAACAATTTGTGAAGGTAGCTATGGATCCCCCAAATGGCTGTTTGTTAAACATAGACAAGTTCCCTCAAGAATGTTTTAAAAACTGTGTAAAAGCGTCTGACCTAGCCAAGAATGTTACAGCCACTGCCACTGTGGAGAGGAAAGGGAATTGTGCAAGTAAGGCCTCTGCCTCTGCTGGGCACCCCACAGCACTGACACAGACCAAGCAATGAAGCACCACTCTACCTGCAACAGGTACAGAAAAACAATGGGAGAACATCTGAAGCCCCCCACCCCCTGCCCATAACTTCTTTGTTCCAAGAGGATGCTGAGAAAAATGAAGGTCTAAGTATCAAGTAGGATGGCCATAGAGATCATGGAGAATCAGACAATGAAAGGACCACCAGCCTGAGGATGAGTCTGGAGTGACATGGATATGAAGGTCAATGGGATCCTTAAGACCCTGTCCTCACATGCAGAAGAGGAATTCATTATTTTCTTTCAACTTTTTTATTTTTGCTTTTTAAAAATTTCTATTGTTTATATCTCATATCATACTATAAGGACAATTTCTAGTCCAAAATTGGAAATGGCATGACAGTCTTTGTTCCAAAATAGTACATCATTGTCTAGGTCAGAACATTAAAAGAGGAAAATTACCAAAGATTATATTTTTTAAAACACTGATTTGAATTTGCTTTTTACATGATATTGTACAAATGTTTGTCACAGGCATTTACTTCAATAAGAGGTGAGTCAGTCTTCATTTTGCCTTGGTGCTTGGTAAATTAAATGTCATGAATAAGGAGTACAAAATTTGTTGTCCATACTTTTAGGACAGAGATGAACCTGATATCTAAAATGTAAACTAAGCATTATCATATGTGTGTGATTATATATTTATGTCTTCTTTGTTTTAGATTTATCATACTTGTAATTAAATTCAGATGTTTGATACTACCAATTCAAAGTCTGTCACACACATTTTTTAAGTGCACATTTCTTTGTAATTTTAAAATCCAATAAAAATGATATATATAAAATAATATTTTCTATTATTTTGGGATAATTTTAACATAATTTAAAATAATGGTATTATCAAATCATTATTCGGTCATAACATTTTGTAAATGGCACAAAACATGAAATGGGTCTTAAAAATCTAGCAAGAGAAAAATTTTGCAATTTGTACTGCACATCTGCAATTTGTACACACATACAAATTGTGTGAAAATATGAAAACACATGCACAATTTCTTTTGGTTGGTAACTGATTAGTAGTTGAGAAACTGGTCCAACCTTTCAAGATAAAGAGTAAAATCATAAGAAGTTTGTTCACTTTGAAATTATATTAAAAGTTTGATAAAAATCTTAGGGGTCATTAGCATTCAAATAATAATATTTCTAGGTCTGTGAAAAATTATACCTGATTAAAGTTGTTTGTATATAAGTTATATGAATATATTCTTGTTTTTATTTTCTTTATTGACTGGTACTAAAAATATGTATTTTTCTGTGTTCAGAAATATGTGATTTGGATAATGGCTGAATTCTTAAGTGTAACCATCATATCTGGAAAAAAATAATAAATACTCTCACAAAACCTAAGATGAATCAGTGGGTATATGCTTCATACACAGATGCCATTTAGCATGCAAGGAAGAGTTACTACAGGTGTTGGGTTAAAAATTTGAGTGGCCAGAGGACTTTCAAGACAAAGCAGGCCAGATGTTGCTTAGAGCCTTGATGAAGAGCATACTCAATAGACATTTCCTATAAATCAATTTCTGCAAAGCTCTGGAGAAAACCTTTTGACTTCAAGTGACAAGATTCATGGATTAAAAAAAAAAAACTTAGCCAGACTTAGTGGTGCATGCCTGTAATCCCAGGAACTTGGCAAGTTAAGGCAGGAGAGGCCAGCCTGGGCAACTTAGCAAAACCCTGTTTCAAAATAAAAAAAAAAATAAGTCAAAGAGCTGGGGATGTAGCTATGTGGTAGAGCACCCCAGACTTCAATCCCCAGTACTACAAACAAACAAGACAAATTATAAAAAAGAAATCTTAAAATGTTTCCAAAACTGCTTGAGAGTAATAGAATATTAACAAGCCTTAAAACTATTGAAAAATAGCTAGGAGAACTTCCAGATAACATTGAATGGTATTTTCCTTTCCTTTCAATATAAGTACATGACTGGATGAGGGACTCTGGCTCTGACTGTTCGGCTCAGTCTGAGAATTTGAGACTTTGAGAGAAAGGAAGTGCACAGAGAGCCAGAGTTTAACTGCACACTTTGGTGGTATTTACTGCTTAACCCTAAATATATTCTGAAATTCTGTGAAATAAGGATGCCCTAATATTCATGGAACAGCAATGAATATTTTGTTGCAGTTTTCAACTTCCTATATGCATGAGTAAGAAAAACACTGCACTTTAGCTGAAAATGAAATCCATATTTGCTTAACTCTCAAGTTCAACTCAGAATTGAATATTTATGCAGGAAAGAAACAAGTACAGGCTTGATATTAAAGAAGTAAGATTCACTCTTCATTTTGAGTTTCAAAAAACAGTTTTTGTACATATCTAAGACTATATAAAAGATGAATAACCAATACAAATCTAGAATAATGTTGAGATTGCTAGGCTTATGTTTAGGTCACTCAGAAATGTTTTTCTAAATTTTGTCTAAAATTGTGTCATGGCTATTTGTGCATGTGGTACTAGGAAACAAATGTAGGGCTTCACATAGGTGAGGCAAGCACCCTACCACTGAGCTACATCCCTAGTTCTTTCTATTTTGAGACAAAATCTCTCTAAGTTGCCCCCACTGGCCTCAAATTTGCAATCCTCCTGCCTCAATTTCTTAAGTAGCTAGGATTATAAGCATATAATCCTGATCAGCTATTTTTTTATTTGTATTACTTTGGTTTATCATTTAGAAGCTTTAATATTCAACATGATAAATAAGTTTTCAGGTAATAAATAATAGGTTATAAATTTATATCCTCTATTTAAATGAAATCTACTGAGATTACCTTAAGAAAATTAAACTACTATTTGTACTTAAGCCAGTTAGTGTTTAAAGCAGTACACAAAAGTTACTGTTTGTCTTATGAGAATTGAAGGCTTTGAAAATGATATTAATGTCAAAGAAAGGTTTAACAATTTTTTATTCTTTTCAAGAAAGGTTGGATAAAAATTCATTTTTAATTTTAAATGGGAATAAACTACTCTTGGTCATACCATAGTCATATATTATACTTCATCTCATTAGCTTAACAGTAGTAGTGTTTAGCATGTGTGTTTGTCAAAACTCATAAAGCTGCACACTAAAAAAAGATGCCCTTTATATATGTAAGGGACATCTTAATCAATATTTTTTCAAAAGATCATAATAAGCTAGATGCTATGGCACAAGCCTCTAATCCAGGTGACTTGGGAGGCTGAGGCAGGAGGATCCCAAGTTTAAGACTAATCTCAGCAACTCAGTGAGGCCCTCAGCAACTAAGTGAAATCCTGTCTCAAAATGAAAAATAAAAAGGGCTGAGGATGTGGCTCACTGGTAAAGTACCCCTGTGTTAAATCCTCAGTACCAAAAAAAAAGAAAAATACAACAAACTTACAATTATATAAATTACATAAAATAAAGATAATAAAAATGTTATAATTCTTAGGAGCACCCTGCCATGATAATATAGACACAACAGCCTTATCATGAATGAAATCTTGGATGTCCACAGTATAACAATTTTCCCCATTCTACAATTAAGTTAAAGGTCAAATTGTCCTTCAATGACATTTTTAATTTTATAATGACACAGGCCTTGGAAAATATGATCGAAAATCAAATATAGCCAATTGAACTATATGTACTCTTTCTTACTTTGAGGAAAATAATTCAGGGAATAGAAAGGTTTAGTGAGCTTTCTGTATCTCTGAAATAAAATACCAAAATGCTATATCAGAATACAAAAATCTAATTACTTTGGGCTTAATCTTTCATAGCAAATAGACTTAATTTACAGAGTTTCTTTTCAACTCAGCAACCTGAAACCAATAAAGACCTTAATCTGTCCATTTCATGACTTACATCATCTGCTTCAAGGATCTTGTTTGCTACAGAAGTATAGCTAGTGAACAAATAATCAAACCAGAAATTTATAGAACTGGAATCTATTTCAAGTACAGCATGTGGTTTGAAAAGGAAATAAAAAATACAGAAAAATTTTAGCAAATTTATTTACCTCATCATCTCAGCAATTTTGAAATTTCCTACAAATATGACAAGTAAAATATAGCTCTTTCTTCATAAGGACAAACAGATTGGAAATAATTACCTTGTATCAAAGAAACACTAACAATAACATTTTATAGTGACTGCAATTTTTCCAATAACCCTATGGTGTAGGACTGTTAGCACCATTTAGAAGTGATAATGAAAATACAGTAGCCACCACTACCCCAGCAAATGAAAAGTATCATGCCAAATGCTTTGTATGTGGTGCCTTAATTTTCATTGTAACCCTATGAATTAGGCATTGTCAACATCTCCTTTTATAAAGAAAAAAGTACAGTCACTTAACTACTGATTGGCAGATGTTAGACTCAAAAGCGCAGGTATCTTGTTTGTCTAAGCCTATACTGTTTATATTTCAAACGTCTTCTACCAAAGAGTATTTAAATTACTGGAATATGACTTTAATTATGAAGTTTTCTGGATGATATGTATATTATATTTAATTATACCATAATGCATAAAAAATGCATCACAATAGTACAGTGTTATTTCCACACTTCCAAAAAATGAACTAGTTCATCAGAAGTAAAAACTGTGCACTGTATAAGAACAGAAGAAATTATAGAAGTGGAAGAGGCAAAAAATTCACTCAGGGTGCTTGACTAGGGTATTTTACAACCTTGTCAAGATCTTCCACAAATAAAAAGAACTTGGTATGTATTCTTTATTTCCCTGTTAAGGGCAACTGTATAGTATCTGTTCCTCCAGGTCCAGGTTTCACAATCATATATGATTATTTAAAGAACAGCTAGATATATAAAGAAAAGAATTAACATAGCAAACAGTTACTCTAGAAAGCCTACTTACAATGTTGGTCCATGGCTAGCATCTGGGAACCTGGATTTCAGCAGGATTCCCATCATGCCCTGTTAAGAAGATCACTGTGCCTAAACCGTCCATGCAAACAATATGGTTTGTGCTGAACACTTGCTTTCTTCCTGGAGTCTGTAGTTTTGGTTCATGCTAACCCCAATAAGTGTCTTGTGCACTGAATCTCTACAGTGTTTCCCCAATAGACATGAGATATAAACAATAGAAATTTTTAAAAAGCAAAAATAAAAAAGTTGAAAGAAAATAATGAATTCCTCTTCTGCATGTGAGGACAGGGTCTTAAGGATCCCATTGACCTTCATATCCATGTCACTCCAGACTCATCCTCAGGCTGGTGGTCCTTTCATTGTCTGATTCTCCATGATCTCTATGGCCATCCTACTTGATACTTAGACCTTCATTTTTCTCAGCATCCTCTTGGAACAAAGAAGTTATGGGCAGGGGGTGGGGGGTTTCAGATGTTCTCCCATTGTTTTTCTGTACCTGTTGCAGGTAGAGTGGTGCTTCATTGCTTGGTCTGTGTCAGTGCTGTGGGGTGCCCAGCAGAGGCAGAGGCCTTACTTGCACAATTCCCTTTCCTCTCCACAGTGGCAGTGGCTGTAACATTCTTGGCTAGGTCAGACGCTTTTACACAGTTTTTAAAACATTCTTGAGGGAACTTGTCTATGTTTAACAAACAGCCATTTGGGGGATCCATAGCTACCTTCACAAATTGTTTTCCACAGATGAAGCACAATGAAATAGAACAACTTGAGTTTTTACCCAAGTACCACCTGTTAATAAACAGTTTCCATCAACAAGATGGACTTTTTGGTATCCCCTATTACAGTAGTGTGGTAAAATGGTTCCAAACCTTCTAATTCATTGTCATTACTTTATCAGAGTTGTCTTTAGGTTTAGGCTTAGAATCTTCCTCTCGCAGAAAATCACACTGAATTGAGTAATTCCTTCCAACTCTTTTTGACACCAGTGAGAGCATGCTTGCTCTGGTTGGTGCATAAGAGGTGGTTGGGGGCAGATAAGTCAGAAAAAGACATGCTTTCTGTGTTCAGTACAACTTGGGGCTCACCAGCTACCAATGGCTTCCTTTGTCTTGCAGTAAAAACTGAAAGTGGAATTAACCAAATGAACACAGTCCTGCTGCTCACTGCTATATGAGTGTTAAAGACCTATCATATTGCTATCTGGGCTGCTCAGTCTCTGTCCATTCCTGTGAATGTGCATTGCCCAGTGTACAAAGTTCAAATGTTACTCTTTTTTAATCACTCCCTTACTTGGAGTTCTTAGTGACAGCTCAATAACATCCATGGGATGTTATTGAAAACTTGGTTTGGACAGCTGTAGCCATTTAGAGTTTTCCATATTTAAAAGTATGAGGCATAAATAGTGGCCTCACAAAAATGTCTATATTCTAATCCTGGGAACCTGTGACTGTTATGTTTACATGGCAAAAGAAACTTTGCAGAAGCTTGAGATGGGGAGGTTCTCCTGCAGTTCCTTTTAAGGCTTTAGGGACAATTAAAATAAAGATGTTAAAATGAGACATGATGGTTAAAAGCATGGACTCTGTAGCCAAACTTCTGTGTGATTATGGATAATTTGTTTTTCTATGCCTCACTTTTCACCTCTGAAAAATAGAACTAAACTATTGTTGTGAGGATTAGATGAGAGGATTAGGATAGTATGTGGCACATCACAAATACTCACAAGTGTTAGCTATTTCTTATTTACATAGCAATTCCATGTGGAAGAACATTTCTTCTGATCTTTGCTCTAGATCTGAGAGCAGATGATCTAGCTGGAATAGCACAGTTTACACTGGATTGTGTGTAGTGATTTCTTTCTTATCCTTGTTTGTCTTCGAATTTTATGAATGTAGTTGACTTGTTCTCATATTACACTATGTAATTGGATATGTTAATTCTTCACTTAGAAATCTTCCTTTTAATGCATTGGCTCAATTTACAACTATCATGGTTTTATCTTTGATGCAAAAACATGCATATAGATGGTATGGTATTATTTTAGCATTTGATCTTCTTTTATGTTTATTATTTCTTCACTCATTGATATAGATTCTCTAGCCATTTGTTTACTAGAGCATGATAACCTCTAGAACTGGAAATTCAGTCATTCATTCAATAAAATATTTCTTCAACAAAGATCTGTTTATTCCTTGTGCATACTACAAAAGGAACAGTTCCCACACCTTTCAGGATGCTTATTGTGTAGTCAGCAAGACAGAGCCAAAAGCACATGATTATGATTAGAGATGTGCACCAATGTCATAGGTTGGCAAAAAAGAAGGGCTGAGGGAGTTCAATAAATCTAGCCAGATTTAGGACTCACTGAGTATGTAGGAGTTGACCATGCAGAGAGAGAGAGCACATCATAGACCATTCTGAAACACCTTAAATAGGCACCTTTCTATGTAATCTATGATCTTAATTACACTCAGCTTCCTTCATCATGGAACACAATGTTTGATATTCTACCTTGAATTAAACAAGAAATTCAGACTTGAAATCACTGCCTCCATATTAAATTATTCGAAGCATAATGATTACATTAAACCTTACTGTGTAGTCTCAGGCAAAAAGATTGTTGGTAAGGAATGTAGCATCAGCCCTACCATTTCAACTGAAAGACCTAGATGATGACAGGTTATAAAATTGACTCACCCCAAAGTAACAACAAGTTTAATATCAACTTGGAAAAAAATAATCTTAACATCAAAAAGACTTTGAAAGTTGTAAAGCAATCATCTTTTGAATGTCAAAAAAGGTAGTAAAGAGGTAATACATAAAAGAAGTAACATTCTTGGGGGTTTTGGGGGTGGGGTGGGGTGGGTTCTTTTTTTGTCTTTTTTAGAACTGGGGTTTGAATCCAGTATTTTGCAAATGCAAGGCAGACACTTTGCCACTGAGCTACATCCCAACCCAACATTCTTAATATATAAAGAAAAATTTTAATTGTAATAACCAAAGCAGAATACGTGAGAGGAACAGACAATATGAGCGAGCGCACGAGCGTGCGCGCACACACACACACACACACACACACACACACACACACACACACATACATTTAAAAAACATCCGTTAAACATAAAAAGATACTCAACTTTATTTTTAATAAAAAACAGAAATTAAAGCTACTGTTGGTGAGTCTTAGGGGAAATAGGTACTTATTAATCACTGGTGGGAACAGAAAAATGGTGAGGTTCCTTTGGAGGGGAATTGAGCATTCTCTAACAACATATAAGTACATATTTTTTCCTTAGCAATTTCATTCCTGAGAATTTACTCTGAAGATGCACCCCCAAAATACAGGAAAAAGAGGAGGAAACATTTGCATATACACAAGATTCTCTGTTTAGGTGTTTTTTATAATGATAAAAAGTTAGAAATAAAGTAACTGCCATATGAAGATTGACTGAATAAACATAGGATGCTGTAGAAAATAATTCAGAAAATCTCCATGAACTAATGAGTGATTTTTCAAATTATTGTTAGCAGAATTTATCAAGGTAGTTCACATTAGCAGATTAAGGGGAAAGATTTCATAAGTTGTCAACAATGCAGAAAAAGTTTTCAGTTAAGTTTGAAATACAGCCTTGATTTTAAACAATTCTTGTCAAAGAACAGAAAAACATCCTTAACCTGATAAAACATGGCTACATGACATTTACAGCCCAAAATCGTTTAATGATGAATTTGAACAAAACAAGAGTGTCTATTACTTCTTTTCATCAGCATTGTTTTGGAAGCTCTAGCTACTGCACTAGGACAAGAAAATGAAATATAAAAGGGGGGATGTTCTTTATTTGCACATTTATGAATATATAGAGAATATATGCAAAAAATCTATTCATAACTCATTAATAAGATAATGTGGTTCCTGGATAGAAAATCTGTACAGACAAATCAATTTTATCTCAAACAAGTAATAGTTGCTTAGAAAATGAACTATTATAATATTTATAGTAGTATTAAATAATATTAAGGACCTTATTATAAATTCAACAAAAGAAATATAAGAATTTTATGTAGAAAATAAACATTTATTGAAAGAAATAAAAGAATATCAAAAGGAAAAGGAAACTGGAGCAATCTTGAAATTAGGGAAAAAGATGGAAGAGTGACTTAATAATTGTTATGGTTGGTGAGATGTTGAATTGTACATTCTCTTTTACTTTTTTCATTTCTCTCAATTGAATTGTTTATGAGAATGCATTTTATAAAAACAGTGAAGTCATTATTCTTTTTTTCATTTGTTCATAATAGTTATTCTTGACATTAGATTCATTTGGACTAATTATAAATGCATGGGATATAATTTGCTCCAATTCAATCCCTTCACCCTCCCCATCCTCCCTCCCACTGTTCCCTTTCATCTACTTTACTGATCTATTTATTTACATTTTTTAAAATTAGTATGTTATAGATATTCAAAATGATGAGTTTCATTGTAGTATATTCACATATGTGCATTGAAAAGTTAATTTGGTTTCATTCCACAGTTTTTCCCTACCCACTCCCCATTCCCTTCTTTTTCTTTTATTGATTTCATTTTTTTTTAAATACACGACAATGGAGTGTATTACAATTCTTATTACACATATAGAGCACATTTTTTTTATCTTTGTATAAAATATGTTCATGCCAATTCACGTTATACATATACTTGTTTTTTTTGCATTACAATTCTTATTACACATATATACCACAATTTTTCATATCTCTGTTTGTATATAAAGTAGGTTGACATCCAATATGTGTCTTCAGACATGTATTTTGGATAATGATGTCCATCACATTCATTCCACATTCATTAGGAGGCTAATCCCCTGCCTCCTCCCTTTCCCTCACTCCCCTCTTCCCTATCTAAAATCCATCTATTCATCCCATTTTCCTCTTCCCTACCCTATTATGAGTCAGCCTCCTTATATCAGAGAAAACATTTGGCATTTGTTTTTTGGGGATTGACTAACTTCACTTAGCGTTATCTTCTCCAATGCCATCCATTTACCTGCAAATGCCATAATTTTATTCTCTTTAAAAAACGTTCATAGTGTATATATGCCACATTTTTAAAAATCCATTCATCCACTGAAGGGCATGTAGGTTGGCTCCACAGTTTAGCTATTGTGAATTGTGCTGCTATAAACATTGATGTGGCTGTGTCCCTGTAGTATGTTGTTTTTAAGTCCTTTGGGTATAGTCCAAGGAGAGGAATAGCTTGGTCAAATGGTGGTTCCATTCCCAGATTTCCAAGGAATCTCCATACTGCTTTCCAGATTGGCTGCACCAATTTGCAGTCCCACCAGCAATGTATGAGTGTACCTTTTTCCCCACATCCTCTCCAATACTTATTGTTGTTTGTCTTCATAATAGCTGCCATTCTGACTGGAGTTGTATCTTAGTTTTGATTTGCATTTCTCTGATTGCTAGAGATGTTGAAATTTTTTTCATATATTTGTTGATTGATTGTATATCCTCTTCTGAGAAGTGTTTGTTCAAGTCCTTGGCCCATTTTTTGATTGGGTTACTTGTTTTTTCAGTGCTTAGCTTTTTGAGTTCTTTATATACCCTAGAGATTAGTGCTCTATCTGATGTGTGAGGGGTAAAAATTTTCTCCCAGATGTAGGCTCTCTGTTCACCTCACGGATTGTTTTCTTTTGCTGAAAAAAAAAAAAAACTTTTTAGTTTGAATCCATCCCATTTATTGATTCCTGGTTTTAATTCTTTTGCCATAGGAGTCTTATTAAGGAAGTTGGGGCCTAACCCACATGATGAAGATTAGGGCCTACTTTTTTCTTCTGTTAGACGAAGAGTCTCTGGCTTAATTCCTAGGTCCTTGATCCATTTTGAGTTAAGTTTTGTGCATGGTGAGATTTATGAGTTTAATTCCATTTTGTTGCATATGGATTTCCAGTTTTCCCAGCACCATTTGTTGAAAATGCTATCTTTTCTCCAGTGCATGTTTTTGGCACCTTTGTCTAAAATAAGATGATTGTAATTTTGTGGGTTAGTCTCTGTGTCCTCTATTCTGTACCATTGGTCTACCAGTCTGTTTTAGTGCCAAAACCAAGCTGTTTTTGTTACTATTGCTCTGTAGTATAGTTTAAGGTCTCATATAGCGATACTCCCTGCTTCACTCTTCCTGCTAAGGATTTCTTTAGCTATTCTTGGTCTCTTATTTTTCCAGATGAATTTCATGATTGCCTTTTCTATTTCTATGAGGAATGCCATTGAGATTTTGATTGGAATTGCATTAAATCTATATAGTGCTTTTGGTAGTTTGGTCATTTTGATAATATTAATTCTGCCTATCCAAGAGCAAGGTAGATCTTTCCAGAAATAGTAAATGAATTCAGCAAAGGAGCAGGATATAAATCAACACCCATAAATCAAAGGCATTTCTGTATATCAGTGACAAAGCCTCTGAGAAGGAAATGAGGAAAACTACTCCATTCACAATAACCTCAAAAAAATGATACTTGAGAATCAATTAAAGAAGTCAAAGATCTATACAATAAAAACTACAGAACCCTAAAGAGAGAAATCAAAGAAGATCTTAAAAGATGGAAAGATCTACACATTCCCTTCTTAAAAGGAGAAAGGGAGGAGGAGGGAGGGAGAGGGGGAAGTTGGGCAGGGTCAGATCAGAATATGATAACCCAAAGGGTGGGGTTTGGCCTGCTGAGAACTTCTAACTGAAGGAGATTGGAATCTCAAAAGCAAGCTCAGCAGCAAAGCCTTTGCTCTCCTCCTGCCCTCCTGTCCGTTCACCCTTCTCTCCCAAAGCCAGTCATAAAACCTAGAAAGTGCTCTCTCTCTCTCTCTCTCTCTCTCTCTCTCTCTCTCTCTCTCTCTCTCTCTCTCTCTCTCTTTCTCTCTCCCTCTCTCTCTCTCCCTCTCTCTTTCCTTCCTTCCCTGCTATTCCCTTCCTGTCCCCCTACCCTCCCTTCCCCCCTTTCTTAAAAACCCTCATTCCAGACAGGATCTGCCTTACGTCCAGAAGGAAAGAAGGCTATACAGAGAGTCCAAGAAGAATCTGACCAGACAGGGCTTGCTGGGACCCTGGCAGCCTTTTACCATTAGCTCACACCCCCTTTTCCAGCCATTTCTACATGGCCATCCATTCTTCATGGAACATAAACATAAAAACAGGAGTTTTCCCTGGATCTCTAGGTCTTTATTTCTGAAGGCTTTTAGGTCAAATAAAATTCTATTAAATAATTGTAATGATTTTTAAAATGTAAAGATATATACTAGTTCATAAATTAGAAGAAGCAGTTTATAAAGATAGACTCTTTCTGAAACTCATCTGAATTTTTATTGCAGCTATAGAATGAAGATACTGTATTAGTGGTAAGAGGATAAACAGTCCAGTAAGACAGAATAGAAAACTCAGAAAGTGATTGCCACATGATTTATGATTGAAGTGGGACTGCAGATCAGTGGTGGAAAATGTCAGTCTTTTTAATGAGTAGTGCTGAGACAATTGAGTATTTATGTGAAATTGAATGAAATTAAAGCCCCTACTATACACCGCAGTCAATAATTCTGTGTGACATATGGAATTAAGTGTGAATGGCAAAACAATAAAATGCTTTCAAGATAATACCTTTATGATTTTGGAGTGGGGTAAGTTGTCTTAAATATGACATAAAAAGCACTGATAGTAAAGGAAGATATTAAGAAATTTGATATTACTAGCAGTAAGTATTTATCATAATCAGAAGACACCACGGCAGAGAAAAGTCATTCTTAACATTCAAAACTAATACTTGGTGTTAGAAGTTAGCAATGGTTGCTATCTTTTGGAAGAGTGAATTGGATATGGTGGGGGGAAGGACACTCCCAGGAGGCTGATCATATCTTTCCTAGATCTGATACTAGTTATACAGGTGTATTCACTTTGTGGAAGTTCAGCAAACTGTACTAACAATTTGTACATTTTAAAATGTATATGCTCTACTTCAACAAAAAGTCTTTATAAAGGAAAAGTACTAAGAAGCTATTTGTAAAATATTTGTCCAGCAAAATAATAGAGACCTCCTACAGCTCAATAAGATAGATATCTCAATAAAAAATCGAGCAAAATAATTGAACACACTTCAGAAAAGAGGAAATCATATATTTGATTTATTCTAAAAGGTGCTCAACCTTATTAATCTTCAGAGGAATGCAAATTAAAATGATTGATCTCTTTATACCAAAATTGTCTAACATGAAGAATCTGAGAAAACAGTACCTAGTGAGGATGTGGAGCAATGGGAACACTACTGCACTTGGGCTAGGAATAAAAATTGGCACAACCACCTTGGGAAATGGATTGTCATTACATAGTAGGTATGGAGGTAACATGCCAGGTGACTTAGTGATTCCTCTGTTTCAGAAATGGGTGCTTATGGGAACCAGAAGATGTTCAGAAGAGTATTTATTATAGCCTTGTTAACTTTATCCAAACACTTGAAGTAATTCAAATGTCTATCAACACAAGAATGTGTACATAAACTGTAGCATATTTATACAGCCATGTACTACATAATAGAATGAACTTTTTTGCAGAAAAATTCATATATGATATACATACATGTGAATATGTATGTATATAAATATAAATGTATACATATTCACATTTTTCATAAAATTTCAGAGGTGTTTCTTAACTCTCTGAAGTTCATCCCAGATGTCCAGGTACAAGCCCCTCTTCTAAAAGTACCCTCATTTGTCAATCAAAGAAGATGCATAAAAGGTATTATGTATATATTTAATGATATCAGCCTGAGCCCATTTAGATTTGTTAATGCAACAGTGGAATGCAGCCTCCAGGCCTTCCCATTATTGCATTTGTCTTTATTGTCTTCATATTTGTTTAAATTAGAAAGTAATACATTTTTAACAGCACTGTTGAGGTACAATTTGCATTTCATAACATTTCCCTTCTGTAAGTATAAAATTCATCGATTTTTGACACCTCTATAGAGTTTTGCATCTGTCATCACTATACAAGTTCAGAACATTCCCATCACCTCCCAAAATTTTCTCAAGCCACATTTGCCATCAATCAAATGTGTATTTTCAAATGTAGTGTGTTTATTGCTTCATGTATTTCAAATAACTCATCATTAAAAGTAGCATAACACATTGTTGAATAGAAACTTGAAAAACATCAACCAAAATCTTTTGTTAAGTGTATTTTGAGGTTCTGTATACATACTTGATTAAAATCAGCTTATTTGCATCTGTTCTCTATTACTAGTTTCAAAAAAGGGAACATACTGAACAGTTGATTTCTTCCTTCATATGTCCTTGGTGGGTGAATGTTGTCATGTTGTTCTGGGTGGGTTTTTAGTTTTAAAAATTTTAGTTGGTTTTGGGGAAAATGTTCAGTTATACAAATGGCCATTTTATATGGCAGTCTGTATAGTACTAATTTCTGAGAGAATACCTCATACAAAATAGAATGAAGAATAGAAGTTAGACTATATAGTTAAATTAAAACATAAATATCAAATTGTAAATTATTTTCTTTATTAGGAGTAACTAAAGAGAAGAATGTATTGATCAACTCTGATATTAAATGTCTCAGACTTTAGAACAGTATAACAAGTATTTTAAAAGCTTTTCTTGTCTTTGTTCTACCACTTCATATTAAGATGCTGAGTATAATATAGAAGTACATATGGAATATAAATATTATGTGAGCATATTATACAATTATGTATAATTGGGCTTCCTCAAGTAATCTTTTTAACATACTTTTATTATACATACTATATACTATTATTATAGAAATGATTATTTCTGCTTAAAGGTGATTTATGGTTGGGAAATGCAGATATATTATGTGTAAAATTAAATATTTTTCTAAAAAAGTATAACATCAGATGTTCATGAATTTCGGAAATAAAAATACATAATGCCTAGCTAGTTCCTAAGAGGTAGGCTATATCTTCTGTTTGTCAAAGTATTTACTCTGAATTGTTGGTGGAGCTAACTTTTACTGAGGTTTCTCTGTTGCCAGGTACTTTATTACCAAGGTTGCCATCAGAACCGGGAATGACATTACTCACTATCAGGATTGAGAAAATTGGTCTGAAAGACACTGGACAGTGCATCGATACCTATATTACAGTTAGTATAAAGGGTAAATAACTGGCAAATTGCATTATGTTTTTTCTCATATGGGACAAAGTTTTTGACAGGGGATGGTCTTGTATATGTGACAACTTACTTTAATGCATTCTATAATGAGGCAAAATTCTAGAAGAGATCATAACAGAACATAGTTCGAAAGACTTACAAAAAATATTTCCTACTTATACACTCAATTTTGCTTTTGAGTTTGTATAGATTTTTGCTCTTCAGATTGCATCTAATGTGCAGACTAAACATACACATTGTCCTTAACAGCAGCTACAGTCTTCAGGATGTAGATTAACAATAGCACCCCTCACCTTCTCCTATCCAGTCTATATTCATTTCTCTCCACAAAGCCCCATGTCCTATTTTCCCATCTCTCCTGCTTCAGCCCCTTCTTCTTCCTGTGCTACTGAGGTATCTACTTAGGTGAATCCTACAGAGGCAGATGAAAATCAGGGGACAGGGAAGTAGGGTGCATCCATAACATCCATGCCCTGAAAGCAATCCCATGAAATGATGATGTGATTAAGGAATAAATTATACCATTTTACAGAAATAACTATAGTTAGTACAAACGGCTTATTTTAATCTGTAGTTTTGCACCAAAGGAACAGATCGGTGCTTAAATTAAATGGAGGAACTTTTATCAATTGCAGAAATAAAGTCAGATCCATGGGTTCATTAGTGCTAATTAAAAGAAAAATATGACCACAAAGAAAAACATTTATTTAAAGAACGTAATCCACAGCACTAATACTGGTACACTTTTAAATTCCGAGGTTACCAGTTATCAAATATATAGTGTACTGGAAAATATTTACATTGTTTGATAGGCCATTTATAAAACTGCATACTCATTGAGAAAGTATACTTAAAACACAAAAATATTTAATGATGTTGTAAATATTAAATTACCTTTGCATATGTTATACTGAAATATTTTTATGTAAATATTTTTTTAATTATTAAATGTACTAAATTGTTTTTTGAGCTTTTTGAGACACATAAATGAATAACACATAAACACTGAGGAGTTATTAAATGAGTCCATGTTGAATTTGACTAAACTGAGATTTTTAAACCCGGAAAATTAAAACTATATATAACGTGCCATCTGGTTGTTGTAAATTCAGGGTATGTTGTAAACAGTATAACCAGAATTTAGATAATATATATGTTAAATTATTCATTAACCAAAGGGTTTTTGTTGGCTGTTCTCATCCATTTTTGGTTCTTAACAGGGAAATTATGATAAGGTTAGGTTTAAAGGCTTTTCTAAATAAGTCATATACTTGATCAAAGTTAGAAATTGGTGGCAGAGCTCCATTGTGGCAAATTATATACTCCAGATTTTTTTTGGCATAGAAATATATAGTGGGCTATTCCCTAAGGAAAAAAAAACATGTTTGTTCTTTTTACCACTTCACTATGAAGATCAAGTTTTGTCCACTTGGCCATGTAAAGGCTTCCTACCACTTCACTATGAAGATCAAGTTTTGTCCACTTGGCCATGTAAAGGCTTCCTTGTCCCCTTCATGAGGTCTCCTATCCAGTCTATATTCATTTCTCTCCACATACCCCATGAACTTCAACAACTCTCACATACTTGCTCACTCCAAATAGGAATCTCTTAGCCTGAGAATCTCCTCTCAGCTCTTTCCATGCCTCTTTAGGAATTGTAACCTTTGCAGTTTCTATATTTTCCGTCTGTATATGTGAATGCTCATAAGCAGAAACTTAATTGTTTCTCCAGATCTGAATGACATAGATTTAACTCCTGTGCAAGATACTCCTGTGGCTTCAAGAAAAGAAGATACATATGTTCATTTTAATGTGGACATTGAGCTCCAGAAGCATATTTAAAAATTAACCAAAGGTTTGTAATTATGAGTTACTGACTTCTTAAGGACACAGTACTTATCTGGGTTTGTGTTCATAGTATACTTAACACAAGATCTTATGTCACATAGTTATGAATATTGACTTAAAGTCAAATCAAAAATTTTTTTAAAATATGAGAATTAGCAGTTGCATTATCTAGTTGTGTAATAATGTGGTTAAATATTATTTGATAGGGAAGTTTTTCTCATAATACAGAGTTAAGGAAGCAGGTTCCCTAATAATTACCTTAAGTCCTTTTAGGAACCTAATGATTACTTTCTAACAGTTAAAGAATTATTTTTTTTTTCTTTCAATAAAATGCATTGGGTAAAAAGATACTATAACTGGCAGTTAGTTTGTAAGAATATGGAAAGGACAATCTGGGCGTGGTTTCAGGAGGGAGAGAAATGATATAAGGTAGAATTTTTTTTAAAGGAACTCTTAAATTTCTATTCTATCTAATACAGGTGCTTATTGAAACCATTTCTATAGGTACTGCTGATACTTAAGTAACTTCTGTTTTTCTTGTGGTATTTAATATTTTATATTCTTTGGTAGTTTATGATTCTACCTGTGTACATAACTTACATTCTTGCTATACATTTTTGTTGTACTTTGTAGAATTAAATGATATGGAGAAATGTCACTCAGACATGCTAGTACCAGAGCTTGGAGTGACAGCCACAGTGAGTTATCAACAGTTGTGTCATCAGACTGTTTGACACATGTTACTTTGTAAAATCATAGGCTTCTGGTGACACATAAGAAATGTGTGGTCTCTGGCTTATGTTGTTTGTTTTAATTCCTTAGGTGCAGCTATCTTCTTTGAATTCAAACACTACAAGCCTAAAAAAGGTTTACCAGCATCAAGTGTTTTGCTTTCATGGAGATGGATGAGATTAAACCTGGGCCAACTGTAATAGAACTGTAAGTGATATACATATAGGATTCATACTGTTCTAATGGTTACTAGTTCATGTTTCTTCTTAGTCCCTCTTATCGAGAATGTAACATTGGAGTAGATCAATCATCAAAGTATTTTAAACAATGATCTTTCTATTGTGGTTACAGATACAAGAAACCCACTGACTTTAAAAGAAAGAAATTGCAGTTATTGACCAAGAAACCACTTTATCTTCATCTACATCAAACTTTGCACAAGGAATGATTCTGACATGAGTAATGTGGAATTTCTGTGAATTTTACCACTCAGTAGAAACCATCATAGCTCTGTGTAGCATATTCATCCTTCAGGAGGCAGGAAGTGAACCGTATCTATAGGCCAGTGAGTCCATTGCAAAGCTGTACCACAGAACTAAAGTCCAGCACCTCATTGTTATGACTCCTTTGGATACAGATTTATTGTAGATTTTGAAACTTGTTTTTACTTTTCTATTAATTGTGCAATTAATAGTCTGTTTCCTAATTTACCACTGTTCCTACCCTGCTTCCTGGAACAATATTGCTGTGGTAGGTATGCTCATCTTCAAACTTAATACAGCAATAAGAATGTGCTAGAGTTTACACATTTGCTCACTTTTGCTCCAATATGGTCTTTTGATTTGAATTAACTTCAAACTTTTGAATTGAAGTGGGTAGGATAGTACCAGATTGCTTTGAAAGGAAATTGGATCAGTTATGGTCTGTCTTTTAGGCTGTTCCTTAGAGCTGGCCTAAATTCACCCTCATCTGATAGTTCTACTTAGAAATAGTGTGCCTTGATCAGATCAATATCTTATATGGGAGTGTTCCCCAGATTGTAGCTGTGATTTTTTTCCAGATGACCAGATTGTTTTTCTGAAAGTGAGCATATTTTTAGTCATGTTGATTAGTTGTTCTATATCACATTGCTATTGTTTCTATGGTTAACATTAAATGATTCTAGGGTTAACATTAAAACTATCTCTCTCAGAATAATTACAAATTTTTGAGTGGGTTTACATCGTCTAAATAATGTCATCTAAAAATAATTGAGTCAGATGCTAATGAGATACTGCAGGAACAACTGCTGTTTTTCTGACAACTGATTGTGAAACCTTAAAACCTGCATACCTTGTCTTTATAAAGTGATGAGTATGCAAAATCTGGAAAGATATTCTATTTTTTTAATATAGGTAGATACGACTGCCATTTATTTCCTATTTAGATATATTGACATTCATATGAAAATATGCAGGTTATTAGCCTATTATAATTTCACTATTTACATTACTTTTAACTTGATGAGACATAAATAAAACTGTCATAGTACACAAGGTGGATATTTGATACACAGAAAATAAAGATTTGTGAGGAGCTTTTTTGTGGGTTACATGTAGAACCCATGTATTTTAATATTCACTATTTTAAATGAACAATGCATGAAGGGAATGCAATACTTGGCCTATTTTTAAACTAGTGTAAACCCTAATCATACCATCAATTTGCTTTTTAAAAGGAATAACAGTTATTTTAGCCCTTGCACTTCAAGAGATCTAGTCTTTAATTTTTCAGTTGTCTGTTAGGTCAGTTTTGTTTACTAGATGAATGTTAATAAAACTATATGAGCCTGAAAGAATTCTCAACCAAATTTAGTCTTTTCTTTCATCTGGATTGGGTTAATTTCACAAGTGCAAAAATAGTTCAGTATACAGTAGTTCTAGGAAATGAAGAATTTGCCTTAATAAAATGTTCACTCAACCGAAACTCTGAGTAGTCAAAATTTCCAGACTGTAAACTCCTCAAGAGAAGGGCCTCATCTTCTCCATGTCATGTAAACTTTCCAAGGTGCTTGGCAGCACTCTACTCTGTACCCTGTGGAATGCTCAGTACCTTTTTGTTTGATGTTACTGATGTTTGATGTTGCTCCCTTAAAATCTACTATTAAAATGTAGCAAAACTGATACATTGTTCTTTCTGTTTTCTCATACTATAAAATATGTATATCAAAGTGATAATTTAAAAAAAACAAACTTTTTTTGGTTGTAGATGGACACAGTACCTTTATATTTATATGTGGTGCTGAGGATCAAACCCAGTGCCTCACATGCAACCCCAGCCCCTCAAAGTGATAATTTATATGAAGAAACATTTAGCATCCTTCACATAAGAATGCTTTTTTTTTTTAACCTCGATTTATTTATGTGGTGCTGAGGATTAAACCCAAGGCCTTGCCTGTGCTAGGCAAGTACTCTACCACTGAGCCACAACCCCAGATGCCACCAAAGAATGGGGTTATATGGAAAAAAAGAGGATGCTTTATATGAATATCTTTCATCAGCATTAAACAAACTTAAATTAAACATTGTCGTCAGCTTAGCTTTAATTCAGACCTGATTGACCAACCCCCCCCAAAAAAGGTGATTTTATCTTGAAGCAGTTAACACAAAGCAATCTGTATCTCACAAATTAGTTGTTTAAATTTACTTTCTAGTGTGGGAGGGGATGAGTCACTGGACAATAATTACAACTATAGCAGTAATACTTTCAGGTTGAAACACTACTGCTTCACAAATGAAATGATTTTAGTAACTAAACTGAAACACAATTTCCTGGAGAGGACTTCTAAAACTTTTGAGATACAAAAGTATAATTGAATCAGGGGACAGTATTCTCTACACAACCTGTATATTGGCAGATACCTTGGGCTTTGCTACAGAAGTGGTACAATCAGATGGATGTAAGGAGAGGCAACTATGGGTGGGTTCAGAACTGCTCAGATAAACTACGTAGAATGCATTATAACTTACTAATAGAATAAATACAAAAAAGGCTTTAGAGGGAAAACTACTGTTGCTTTGAATAAAATAATAAATCTGCCTTTCCTTGAAAATCTATCTTCCTAGCTGACATCACCTTTATTTAAATGCTATTTTAAAATTAGAAGTTTTAGTAACTTCAGCATTGCTTTGTGTCCTGTAGAGGTTGAAAGATACATTCAAAATTGGTGTTTGTGACTTAAATTTTATTTTACATGGTTAAAAATGGCATAAGCTATTATATGGTTTTCCTCTTACACACACAGCTGCTGCTTCTAATATTAAATGGAAGTTATGTAGATTGAATTCTTCCTAAAGGACTCAAATTCTTTTTATTCTGAGTTATCTTCAGTAGTTTAGAGATTTTGTTTCACACTGAAGCTTTTGCCCCTATTTTGAGAACACTTAGGGGACATAAAAAGAACAATGATATGTTATGTTCTAGGTTTCAACAATCCTATTACTTTCTAGAATTTAAAAGAATGGAAGAATATGGTCTAGCAGTAAAAAAAAGTACTAGGCTTTTATAATTTTATTTAAATCTTAAACCTCTTAAAATGTACTGTTAAAATTGCCGTAATTAATATTACAGTTCTGGAGAGCTAGTTCTTAGAAACATTGTTTTAAAGACAGTAGTTACAGATTCAGGATTTGCTTTAATTGATTTTTAAATAAAATATATTTGAGTATCTATCAAAAAAAGAATTTAATTCAGCCCATATTTGCTGATTATAGACATTATAAGTTTATGAGTTTCATTCATTCTTAGAGGATTATACTTTTCTAATTTTTTTTATCATATTCCTTGAAAATCAGTGGCAAGGTATGGGAAAGAGAAGAGTGTGTTATGTACATTTTTAAAAAGAAATTTCCTTATTTTATAGACACAACATACCACCTTATATTTTACTGTTATAATGCAATAATGGCAAAAGCAGTAGAACTTCAGGTCAAACAACTCTTGCTACTAATGTAAACTCATTCTCAGAAAACCATTCTCACATAGACAGTGGTTAGAAAAAAGTACATGAATGTGCTACAAAAATAGAGCCACAAGACTTCTCACAAGTAAAAGAAATCCTCTGTAGAAGTCCACAGTTGACCAAGGTCCAGCCTCCTTAACAGTGAGCAACAGGGAATATGCTGCCAAGTCACCATCTTCAGTTCTGAGAGTGAGTTTACATGCTTCCCCAATGGCACAAAGTCTCATGACGATCCAATGAATCAACAGACACTTGGGAAATATTAATAAACAATTTTTTATGAACTATTACAACAAAGAACTTCAGCAAGAAGGAAAATGAAGTTTATGATCTTTGAGTAAACATTTTTAGCGTAACAGTCTCTGCGACCAGATATTTAAAGAGAAAAAAATCAAGCTTATAAAACACCATTTCTCTGTTATCAACTGGAATACACTAAAAATAGGATAATGGAAATACATGTTTTAAAGCATTTCCACAAGAAATGTCCATAATTATGACATTCTAAATCATTTAGCAATTGTATATGCTACATTAACTAAAACAAAGATATTCCTTATTGCACATTTTAAAATTGGAAGAATACTCTAGCTTAAGTGGGGATATTTAGGGGGAAAATATTTTGGCTCAAAATGTATACTGCGCCAAGGCAGCTTTATTCTAAAAACATAAACCTTTTAAAATAAACTTTTATATTTTGAAGCCAATAATCCTTTAACTCGATGAATAGTTCATAGTCCATTTTCTGACTAAGTGTCAGAGGTTAATTTTACAGGCCCTGTTTTAAGGCCTGTGAACATCCCTCACTACTCTGAGAATCAGGTGTAGGTGGAGCTTCATCTTTAAAGCCTGAAGGCATTAAGTCTTTTGCAGCAGGTGGTGGCCCATAGTCTTGGGGACCATGAGTTGGAGGTGGTAATGGGGCACCAGAAATGAAGTACTCTCTTGGGCCAAATGAGCCTAAAGGTCTAAATGGTGCTGGTGCAGGTCCTGGAAAAAAATCACGAGGGTCAAAAGGCAAATCCCGTTTTCCAGGTGAAACACCTGGTGCATATTCTCTGAAGCCTATTGGTGGACGAATACCAGGACCTGGAAAATAAAAAGGAAGTTATGTAAATACCCAGAAATTTCTGAACTAGGGTGATTTCAAGTATGTTGATATTATAGTCTTTAATTTCTCTCAAGCCTAGAACATCAACTGGCGAACATCCTGACTTGCCAGATGAGGCAAACTGAAATGGAACAAGTTTAGGTTATAGACTTTGGCCAACCAGCCATGAAGCAACATATTAAGGATTTAAATATGGCTCTACCTAGCTCCAGGCTTGTCGTTTTTCTTTCCCTACTATATAATTGCAGAATTATTTCTATCTCACAAGAGCTCCATTTATATTTGGAAGTACTATATTACCATGAAAAGATGATAGATTATGAAATAAGAACTTTACTACATCAAAGAAATTTTGATAAAAGGAAATCCCACTATTTATTACTCTATCCATTAAAAATTCATGAAGTATTTCAGCATGGACTTTACACATGCCATCAGAATCAAGGTGCAGGCCCTCCAGGAAAAGGCCTTCCACAGCCACCTAATTAAAGCAGCAACATTTATTAGGTCACTGTTAAATCCTCCTCTTTAACACTTCCCTCTGACTTTTCTCAAGGTAAGGAGGGTTTGACTTTTCCTTTTCTATATTCTATAACCTACTGCTTATGCTTCCATTATGGGTGATTACAAACTTTATGTTGTAGAATTTTCATATCTGCGAGAAAATTTTAAGTTATGGCATGCGTCTCATCCACCTTTCCATCTATTGCAGTGCATATCAACAGATTTTCAACAAACATCTGCAGAAGTAATATTTCTGGCTTTTCTGTATATAGCCCCTTATCCTTGTCTATGAGAGATAGCTATTGCCTATCTCAGTATAAGATTATGTAGTGTCCCATATGTCCCAGAAAACTGGAGGAAAAGTTAAAATGTACTCAGCTTTATCCTTTTATTGTTAAGACCTGAGATAGCAACCAACTGTTTTAGCAAGCAATAGAAGTGGAAGATGAATGTGATTTATAAGTCAATCACTACTATTCATATCATCATACCAAATGGTGGAGGAATTTGCCGAGGCCCAAAAGGCCCACCGAGCTGAAGTGGCAGTCCATACCGAATGGGAGGTGGTGGAGGCCATCCCATTGGGGGTCCCATGGGGGGGCCCATGAAGGGTACCCCTGAGAAAGGAGGGGGCCCTTTCATAGCCATATGCACCTGCAATTTGAGATTTGAAAGAAGTTAAAAGTTTTAAAATTCCTATGTATTAAGACAAAGTACCAACACCGATAAAAGCTAAAACCCAAAACAGGCACCTGTCCAGAGAACACCATCAGTGCAACAAAACTCTACCCACCCCTCCTGTGTATTCCCACTGACAGCTTACAGAAGTTGGAAGGATGCCACAAGAGGGACCAGTTTGTTACTGATTATATCTGCACAGGAAAGGGAAAGGCAAGAGGACTGGCAGAGGTTGTTAACAGAGGTGATTTCTGACCAGTATGTCATGCTGTATTCACTACAATCTATTTCAAAGGGACTCCCCCCTCCCCATCACTTCCCTTTCATCACAATAGCTCATTACTTCCATATTAAGAATGAACAGAATAAAATGAAAAATCCATTCTCTACCCATGTAATAATAGCTACTATTCAGAGTATCTTCGGTAAGTCTTTCATATATTATTCAACCTCTGAGATCTTTAAGTAGACTGTCTTGTTTTAAATAAGAGGGAACAAAAGCAAATGGAATATCATAATTTGTTGAAGGCCACACTGCATATTAAAGAAACTCAATCCCAGGTTTGCCTCCAAGCCATGCTTTTCCCACCTCTACTCCTCTCTAACAATGGGTCTTTGCTCTCTTTTAAATCTTCTACTACAAAGGGGTTTGGGGTCTTATCTAAGCTGCCCTTAGATTTCTCCAGAGATGTATATTCCTAGAATATATATACACTGGAACTTGAGAAGTATTTTCCATCACAGTGCTATATACACAAATTAGGAAGAAAAGGCTTTAATATTTACTTTCATTTACTGTACACCATTTGAGATATTGATTTATCATTTCCTATGAGTAGTGGGTTTGAAACTAAACAATTAAAAATTTATTTTATTATAGAGCTGCAGAAGACCTACCAGATATAATAGCAACACAGTTACAAGAGAATACACTTATGTGAACAAATGAGACCATTGCTTGGGAATGGCTCAAGAGGTCATTTCAGATTATCATTGTTTCACTGAAACAGTATTTCACTTTCAGAAAATCTGATACCAATCTAATTCAAATCACTCAAAATAGGGTTTGCACAAATGGAGGAATTCTTAAATAACATTCTTCCAAACAAAAATAAAAATGATGAATTATATAATTTATAATGAATTTACTTTGCCTTAGAAGATTCAACACAAAACACCATATAAAGTTAGAGTGATAACTTTTTACATTCTGTAGTTCATTATAGTTGTACACACTTAAGCAACATTCCCAAGTTAAGGAGAAAAGTAAGCTCAATATTGCATGCAGTTTAAAGCAAACAAGATCAGTGTCATGCTCTGAATATCCTTCCCAGAAATGCACAGAATAAAACCCAATTCAGTTCTCAACCTCTAAGTACTTACTCCAACTGGATGCTCAGTCAAAGAAGTAATGGTGGAGACTGAGGGGGTCTCAGGTTCTTGGGGAACAGTTTGCTTTTTAAAAAACAAATGGGATAGTACAAATAGAACACAAAGAAGGATAAAGCAAAGAGAAAGTACTGTAGGAAAGCTACATGTTCCTGCATGACCACATGATTCACAGTAACTACAGAACTTACCTTGCCCTCATTCGTCACCTTAGCTGGAGAAGAACTTCTGGAGCTGCTGTTCATGTGAGCTGGACCACATCCTGGGTCTGTTAGAGATCAAAGAATGGATTCAGACTTATTCTAACATGAAAAGAATAAAAATCCTCCATCCACAATTACAGATTCTTTGAAATTACTTGGTCCTTTACCAGAGGCAACGGGTTTCCCAGATGCCTCAGAAGACCAGTACGAGGTAAAGGTCCATCCATTGACCCTTGGGAAAGAAAGATCAGAGCCCTTGTATGTATTTTTCAGAAGAAATAAACCACTGGTGGACAGATCAGGGTTCAACAATAACTGGAAAGCAACATTAAAAATGGGTTGCCCAGGGGTTGGGGTCATAGCTCAGTTGTAGAGTGTTTGCCTAGCATGTGTGAGGCACTGGGTTTGATTCTCAGCACACATTTAAAAAATAAATAAAGATATCATGTCCATCTACAATTAAAAATATTTTTTTTAAAAAAAATGGGTAGCCCAATACGTAAATCACAATTTATGAAGAGACTTAAGTAAAATAAAGAACTGCCTTGGGTTGATAGAACAGCAGATTAATAAGTACTGGTCCTAAACTTTAAGCTATAGACTTGAAGTATGTGTAGGCTGTTTTTTCTTTATTCTGTATAACCTGACTTCCAATCTTACCAAGACTACAGTCCTATTTAGAATTGGAAATAAGACTCAGTATTTCATGTTGGAAATATGTATGCTACATAAAGTTTAAGGCTACTTTTATAATATTTTGGAAAGGAACACCATAGAGATTTAATTTAAAGATAAAGGTTTACACTTCACAGTGTAAAATTTAAAAGAAAAAAACAATACAGGGACCTCCAGGAAAAAAAAAATGTTTTCTATTCTAGAACAGATTTTACAGAAAACATTCACTAAGATAAAGTAAGAAATTATCTTCTATGTATTGTACAGGCCCAAATTCTATGTTTTTATTAGAATATTCAAAAGGGGAAAAAAAAAAACAAAACCTTGAAGCAGTTTACTATAAAGCAACATGTGAATGCTCACCAAATCCGTTTCTGGGCATATCTTTTCGATTAAGAGTAGCAGAAGGAGGTCTTCCAGCTGGCTCTGCTGTCAGTGGAGGGGAACATTCTCCACCACTCACGGGGGATGGACCAAAAGAGCCATTATGGTTCAGTGGACCTAAAGACAACAATGCCGTGTTACTACTTTAAGGTAGCCTTCTCCCTGACACCAACCCTCACCTCCTGCTTTAGCAAATCATTCAGATTATTTCATAACCATTAGACACAGAAATAAAAAGTAATTTACATACATTCTGCACCAAGAAATAAAATAGCTCCTTTTACAAAGTGTCCCCTACCTCTCAGAGGAGGATTTTGTAAATTTGGTCTTCCCGGCATAGGTTTTACAATCATGGGTTCATCTTGCTGCATTGCCATCTTTTGGGTCATTTCCAATAGTCTTGAATATTGAGAAAGAATGGGCTGAATTATGAAACAGCAATCTATTCCTTCATAGATAATATCTAGCATAACCTTAAAACACTATAAAACATATAGTAAGATACCAAAATCACATACTTCTATCTCAAATTAGCAGCTTCCCTTTTCTCTTCAGCTATAGCTCTTTCTGCAGAACGAGCTTTGAGCTATTAAAGAGAAAATATTCAAATTCAGTTGCGGTAGGCTATGCACAAAATAAAGAAAAGGGGGAAAAAAATCTTACCCAATTATCATGAGCTTTCTTCTCCTGCACAGCAATCTGAAAAAGACAACACATTAAAAAAATATGTTTTTAGGGACTCATTATAATAGCCTATAATTGTCTGTATTAGATACAAAGAATTCTGCAACCACAGGACAGTATTAATTACTACCTGGTTTTTAAATGAGCGCTCGGTTTTCTGTAGTTCTTCTTCCAGTTCTTCAATTCTCCGCCTAAGAATTACAACAATTGAATAACATTTGAAACATTCTGACCATTTTCCCTTTATTCCATCAGCTATACTTTTAAAGACTTTATCATACATAAGAAAAACATTTCTATAGTTATATGAATCCAGTGTGATCAAAACTAATACTACAGACCAGGTGCAATGCCACATGCCAGTAATCCCAATGATTGGGAAGCTGAGGCAGGAGGATCACAAGTTCGAGGTCAGTCTCAGCAATTAAGTGGGAACCTATGCAACTGAGACCCTGTCTCAAGGGAAAAAAAAGGTCTAAGGATGTAGCTTAGTAGTAAAGCACCAAAAATAAATAAATAAATAAAATAAAAACCTAATACTAATAACTTCTTTATCATTTAATTGCTAAAGATTCTGAATGATAAATTATAATTTCTGTAACTGTTCATCAGTGTGTTCTCAAGTAATTCTGCTAGAAATATCTTCCTCCTTAAAACATTTTTTATTTTTTTCAAATTATATCCATAGAAGATTTCCAAGGTCTATCAAATGCCACACTTTTGTGGGTCTTGATACATCACACAGCAAACTGATTTCTTAAAGAATTACTACAACAATCAAAACCCCCAGAACTGTTTGCATTGACCAAGTTCCCTATGGTCTTTCCCATTGGGTGTAAGTAAATTTTTTATTAACATTTTTCATTTGTAAAGTTGAAATTTATTTTTTCTCCTGTGTGAATTGAATGTATTCATATCCTCTCGTTATTTATACTTCCATGCTATTTTCTTCTATCTACATAATGTAAAAAAAGATTAAAAAAGAAAGCTAACACTAGATCATTAGACATTGACACCCTCCTTTAGAAACTGAACTCACTTGTAATTTTTAACTTCCTGTACAGCGGAAAGCACCGTTTCATCTGCAGCTGACAGCCGCTGCTCTTTTTCTAGTCTCTCATATTCTTCGTGGCTTAGTTTCCTAAAATAAAGCCAGTTATCAAATCAAAAGTTTCTCTTTGTAAATATCCCTTCCCACAATTCTATAAAATGCTTAGGCACATAAAATAGAAATTCAAACCTGCAATTTTGTAAATCAAACTCTGGCAAATCACTTACATTTTCTAACTTCTCCTCTTAATTCTCTACTTACCAGTAAATAAAATAAATGTGAAAACAACATGTGCCCCAAGGGCAAGTATCCTGTGTGTAAGATAATAAAAACTCACTTTACTTCAATGTGGAAGATCAGGACTGATCAACCTAACATAATTAAACATATTAGGATAAAGCAGGGGATAATTCTTTTCTCGTTTCTGCCATGGGTAGGACACTAAGTATATCTTTGTCATGGAGGAACTCTTTTCTCAATCCAAGACTGGTACCATAATAAAGATATAGTCAGTCAAAGAAAAAATCTTCTAGAATATGTCTTTTTAGCTATGCAATTAATGACAGAACATTTTTCACACTTTAGATATCTATTTCAAAAGAATTGCAATTAAGCAAAAAGACAAATCTGAGTTTTGATAATGTCTGAAAAGAAGCCAAACTGACCCACGATCAGAGTATTATCTACTGACAAGTTTTAACTCTGATCATGAAACTCAAGATGTTCATCGACTGAGACAAAGGTAGCCACATTTAATGATTTAAAAAATACTATTTTCTGCTATCCTTGTATTACTTTAGCCATAGTTCCAATTCAAAAGATAATTAAATTGAAACTTAATTTTCCATAAATCAGAAGAACTATAGTAAAAAAGGATTATTGATACCAAATAGAAAAAGGGGATTATATATTCTTATATAGCTTCTCATTTAATTCTTCAGCAAGTATTTTATGAGTGGCTATAATATACTAGTTACCTTGTAAGATGCTAAAGAATAAAAGAGCTCACTGTTTCAAGTATAAATGACACCTAAAAAAATATAATAATTTTCCCCACTGGCTTAAGAAGGAATATGGAGAAAACTGAATCTTGAAGGACAGAGAGAATTTTGTTTCCAATTATCAAAGAGTTAGTCTGAGAGCACTAAGAACAATCAAAACATCTTTATAAGAATATAAAATTGTGTTTGAAAGGATCCAACCTAAAAAGGCAGTGAAGATATATGTATGTGGCCAAGATCCATTAGAAAAAGGAATCTCAGAATTACAATTAAGGCTGGCACTTTAAGGTACTTTTCTCCTAGGTTTACCCACATATTGAAGATAACACAAAGATATAATGAGTCTGAACTAAGCCTTCATCAAATTCCTGGGCTTAGAGGAAAAAACAAGTGTTTGGGGCTACAAATAAAGGGACCCTTAATAAAAGCCCTAGCCTTTGAGTTTAGATTAGAAAGTACTGCACACTTAAGTGATGAACAAGCAAAAAATCTAAAAGGAACAATACTGAAACATTGAAAAGACAAGTCATTTTTGAATTATCTTAATTGCTGACTAAGTTTAAAGTGACAGACAATCTTACTCAAGTAACCTCAACACTTTTGTATAAAAAGATAACTTCATCTTAGTCCTCAAATTTCATCTATAATTATCACAACAATGTTAGCCAATCAAAACTGATCAGGCACTCCATAAGACAAAATTCTGTGAGAAAAAAATCCCACAGAAAAGGAAACCACCTAATGGGGTTATCCGCACATGTTTTAAAATCACTGTGCTTTATATACTCAAAAAAGTAAAGTCAAGATTATGAATTTCAGGTTTGGGAATAAAGTTTAGTTGTTAGAGTGCTGCCTTGCATGCACAAGGCTCTGAGTTCAAACCCCAGCACCACAAAAGAGGAAAAAAAAAGATTATGAATTTTGTCAAAGGATTAGAAACTATAAAACCAAGAAATAGTTGAGTGTGGTGACCTACCTACAATCGAAGACACTCAGGAGGCAGAGGCAGAATGATGAGACTAAAGATAGCTTGGAAAGCAGTAAGACACTAGTCACTTATGAGAAAGAGCAAGGAGTCTGGGGAGGTAGCTCAATAGTAGAGCACATGGCTCAAGGTCCTGGGTTTGAGCTGTAGTACTGAAATAGGACTGGGGTTGTGGCTCAGTGGTGAAGCACGTGCCCCACATGTGTGGGGCACTGGGATCAGTCCTCAACACCACATAAAATAAATAAAATATTGTGTCGGGCTGGGGATGTGGCTCAAGCGGTAGTGCGCTCGCCTGGCATGTGTGCAGCCCGGGTTCAATCCTCAGGACCACATACAAACAAAGATGTTGTGTCCGCTAAAAACTAAAAAATAAATATTAAAATTCTCTCTTTCTCTCTCTCTTAAAAAAATTCTATAAAAAATAAAATAAAATATTATGTCCATCTACAACTAAAATAATATTTTAAACCCTGAACTTTTTAAAATCCTAAACTCAATGAATGATTTTAGCAGCAGATTTGGGAAGTAAAATAAATCCTAGCGCTTTTAAGACAGGTCAGAAGAAAATATCCAGAAGAAGTAAATCCAGAATGTAGGAGGCAGGGGAAATCAAATTCTAATATGCATTATTATAATCAGAAGAGAGAATGAGGTAAAATCAACATTTAAAAAAAGACTCAAGAAATATTTAATGGTCCCAAACAACATAACTGCAAGAGGAAAAAGTGGGTGGGGTGGGGAAAACTACATCTAGGCACTTCCCAATAAAACTGTTAAAAAAACAGAGAAATGACTACAGGAACTAGGGGAGGGATAAGACCAAACAACAATGATAATGGACTCCTTAAAGAAAAAATTTAAAACAGATGGTAATTAATTGGATATTTTTAAATTGCTAAAACTAAGTAACAGTCAAAATTCAGTAGCCAAAAGAGAGATCCTTTAAAAATGGAAACTGGTTTTAACTCTAATCATGAAGTTCATGTCAACCTAATACAGATTATAAAGGTAGCAATATTTAGTGGATAAAATACTATTCTGTTTATCCTTGTACTACTTTGATACACTAATCAAATCTATCATTAAAGGACAATGTTCAAATAGAATGAAAATAATTTCAAATATGAAACCAACAGTGTAGAATGCAGAACTACAGAAACTTTAAATATGTGTATAAATTGAATGAATGTCTTATGGAGTTCACAGTATATGAAGTACTAACATACAATGCCACAACAGTTATCTGATTCGGGAGCTACTTAAAGCCCATAAAAAAAATAATAAACCTATTAATCTATGTCAGGTTTTTATTAAATCCAGAATATATACCATGGCCTTTAAATTATGAGAAGATGAATAAAATTATAATTATAATTATATAATTACAATTATATAATTATAATTCCATTATAATTTATGATTACATCAAGCTTATACAGGGGATGAGGAAAATAATTAAAAATATTTAAACTATTAAAAAGATACAAGGAAGAAAAAAAGAACAGGTCATCAAATAGAAAGCAAATTCTTCATAAACCACAGGCACATATTGACATGGACAGACATATTTTAGAAAGTCCACTCAAGCAGCTATAGAGAAAATTACTAAGGATTTGAAATAAATTATATAAAAATATAAATAATGGAGAATGAAGACAGATGACCTAGGTTAGAAACAGAAAAGATGACACAGGCATGAACTAACATAGTACCTGGGGATGAGTAAAAAGAGTACAAACCACAGATGATGACTGAATGAATTTTGGAGGAGTTGAGGAAAATAGTACTATAATTTAACTGCATTACAAAGAAAATTAATTGCCATTTAGGTCATTCATATTACTAGTAGGGACAGAGAAAACAAGTGTTCTCTTAAATAAAAAGTGATAAAATGAGAAATGTTTCTTTGAAACAGGCCAGGCATTTAGAACTGGCCTGAACAAAAATTTGAGATTCTAAAAAGGTCGCTTGGAGATCACAGAATTTTAGAAAAGTTAATGGAAAGGTTTCAATATTTAATGCATTAATTAGGCAACAGAAGTCAAAATACCTAAAAATAGTTAGGTCTATAAGAAGGTCTGTCTTTGCTTTAACAAGATATATATATATATATATATATATATATATATATATATATATATATATATATATATATATATATATATATATATATATATATATGCCGAAGAGTAAAATCAGGTGCAAACAAACAAAATCTGACACAAAAAACCTATTTTTAGAGAATTCAAGTATTTTTGTGGATTAAAAACTTCAAAAGAACTTTCAAAAAATAACTAGCTCCACACTGAGAAGATTAATATATAAATATATACTACAAACAAGTACTTCTGTAATCATAACTCCTAAGGTCCTTGCCACAGTTCAATTTTTAGTGTGAACATCTGAGATATTCAAGTCCAAAACTTGTACCATCAATAAGTAAATATTATTCCTTTTTGAAGTTTTTATTCTACTAAAAATTGTCATTCCAAATCACTCAGTATTTTTAAAGGTCCAGAGTTAGAGATAAAAGTTCAAAACATTAGAATTACATAACTGATCACAATGAAAGGTAATTAAAATAAATAGTGGGATCATAGAAAGGGCCTAGATCTTTTGAGAGGTATTTCCACATCAGTGACTGTTAATACCAGTTTACCACTTCCTGCCTTCATATGAATTTGACAATTGATTACGATGTCCTCACAGCCTTAGTTTATGGTTCCAACTACCTCAGGACTCTTAAGACTGACGATAGAAAGAAAAATGCAACTTATAGGAAACAAAACACAAAGGACAAAAGACAAATATCTACTTATTACAACTAGAAAAAATTGTAAATAATCTTAAGAAAAGATAAAATTATCTGTTAGTTCACACAGTGATAACAATAACAAACAATGAAAATCTTACTTTTGTAGTGCCATCTCATTTTGCTGGTAGAGTTCATTTAAAATCTCCACTTTCTGCCTAAGAGTTTTGCATTCCTCTTCCAGTTCAGCTTTAGAAGACCGTAGTGAATTGCAGTCACTTTCTAATTTCTTTATTTGGTCTGTAAAGGATAAAACAGCTTATCTCTATATGTGTACAAGGACTTAAGAACTTGTGTGAGGGAGTAGTGCCAAGAAAAGTAAGAAGCATGAAAGCAAGAAGCCATTCTTTATCTTTCCAATAAAATTTTAAGTCTTCTCAACATGGCAATTTCTTCTCAAGAAGAACCCACCTTCTAGATTACATATTGTGGACATCAAGGCGCTTTGCTTAAGTTGTAAAAGTTTTAGATCCTCTTCAACTACTGATATTGTAGTTTGTGTCTAAAAATTGCAGAAAAGAGAGGTATTCTTAAAAGTGAGGCACAGGAAGAATTCACAGGCACTATGGGACTCTTATAAAGAACTATACCCGAGAGACATCCATCATCTGCTTAATTTGATCTTTGATCTTCTCGTTCTGATCACCTAAAAAACAAAAGACTTTTAGCTTTTCCTTTCCTTACTTTTAACTCTATATTCTCCTAACTTCCCCAAACAAAAGAATGATTGTGTTCAAACACCGGAAGAAAAAAAAATCAACTAAATAATTAAACTGATTAGACTAATGACTTTTAAGAGAATTGCAAGCTTAGATTTAAAAAAAAAAAAGAAAGAGGTAAATTTCAGACTGGGGTTGTGGCTCAGTGGTAGAGTGCTCACCTAGCATGTGTGAGGCACTGAGTTTGATCCTCAGCATAAAAATAAATAAAAGTACTGTGTCTGTTTTTTTTTTTTTTTTTAAAGGTGAATTTCGGGCTGGGGATGTGGCTCAAGCGGTAGCGCACTCGCCTGGCATGCGTGCGGCCCGGGTTCGATCCTCAGCACCACATACCAACAAAGATGTTGTGTCCGCCGAGAACTAAAAAAATAAATAAATATTAAAAATTTAAAAAAAAATAAAAAAAAAAAAAAAAAAATAAAAAGGTGAATTTCTAGTTTGCACAACTAAAATGTTATCTATGTTATTCTTGTAAGATAAAAGCTTTTCTTCTCTCTCAGATCTATCTTCACCTGGGCAAGTAAGTGTCTTGTTTAGAAAGATTCAATCCTCTATTTTCTCCCTGAATCTACTACCAGGTGTGGTTTGAAATACTTGCTATGTAAGCAATATCCAACTTGGGAGAAAACATCTGGAAATATTTTCCTCATCAGTAAACACTGTTACACTCCCTCTCTAGCTTTCTGATAGTCTCTAGCCTCTGTTCTCACAGCCTTAGTTTATGGTTCCAACTACCTCCGGACTCTTAAGACTGACTGTGGACTTAAAACCACAGAGCCATAGAGATGATGAGTATCAAAATCAAGTATCATCTGCATAAGTTAAGAAATAAATTTCTCTTACTGTACAATGTTCAATACTTAGAGGTATAGGATGTGACTATTGTGGCTGCAGTGTACTTACTAGTTTTCAATGGGATAGAAAAAATCAAGTGTTCTTCACATGCCTATTGCTACATTATACCCCAGCAACCCACCTCTGCCAATGCAACAGACATATCTATAGATCCAGTGATATGTGTCTACAACCCTGAAGCTTAAGAAGAAATTCAGCCAGCTGAAAAGTGGCATCTGTATACTTAATTAAAGACAGGAAAGCAAAAAAGGATTCAACCTCCCTGAGACTGATCTTACCTGCTAACTCTCCATTGGTTAATTCATCTGACTCATCTCGACTTTGATCCTCAGATTCAGATTCACATTGTAACCGATTCAACTGTGTGATGTAATTAGTTAAAGCCTAGAAAAGAAGCAAAAGGTTGGAAGACTCTCGATTTTAATTCAAAGATTTCAGGAGAATTCATGAGATAAAACATGTATTTGGAGTATAAACTTACATTAATAGTATCATCTTTAAGACTAAGCGTTACTTGTAAATCTTTCTGTGACTTCTCAAATGATTTCATTTGTTCACTGAGCTCAGCGTGTGATGTACTCCAGTCTTTCACTTCCTGCTGCAACTGAAAAGTCAAAACACATGAATTCCTATGGGTTAGGGAGGGGTTTCTGCACTGGATACATCAGGACTACAAGACTTAGACAAAGAAATACAGAGCCATACTCCTCGGTGGCCTCCCTCAATCGAGGAGGTTGAGACCTTGGTTAAGGAGGAGGGCAGAGTGGCCTCAACTCTCACAGCTGCAGTAAGAACATCAGAGCTATCAGGAAGTTGACCCTGTTTATTGCATTCCCCAGAAAATTGCTGCCAATTCAAATAATTTACCTCCAGCAGGAATGGCTGGGCACATATGACTGTCTCCTAAATTTAGATTCCTTATCATGTAATCTTCCCTTGGCCGGTGAATCAGTAACTACTCAAAAGAGGATCATAAAATACTTAATTTTCTGGTTTAAAAAGTTTCTTTGAGGCTATGCAAGTTAATAACTGATTGACATTTGATAAGAAAAGCAATAATCCAAAAATCCAAAACAGATGGAGACCATATATATGCACTCAATTTGGGGAGCATTGTTTAAACTTTGCATATCTAGAAAAGGTCCTACATGAATATTCCTTACCTCAGAAACAGATCCAAGAAAGATACAAGATAATGATATTCACTTCTATAGTTTACATTATGTATGACATCAAATTTTCTTTACCTGCTCTTTCTTCTTCTTAAGCATGGTATTTTCTTTCTGAAGCTGACAGCATTCCAACTTCACCTTCTCTTCACGAAGCTTAGCTTCATTAAGGACAATGTGAAGCTAATGCAAAACACTACAGTTAGTGAATTAATTCCAAAGAAAAAACAAAGTTATACTTTCCCAAACCACACATCATACAGTTCTCATTTTTTGCACATTTTAGCACACCTCAAATTTTTGGTCTGCAACCAAACTAAGATGTAGTATTAATATTCGTTAGCAAGAGTTGGCAGCTTTACCTCTGAAAGTTCAGAAGTATTCAATGAAATGACATCTTTAAGCTTCTCTATAGTTTTCTTATTTTCCATTATCTGCCAGGTGAAAACAGAACACAAAATATGCATTAGGATTTCAGTAGAAATACTGATATATATATGTGTGTGTGTGTACACACACACATATATATACTAAAAAGATAAACACAACAAAATTTTTGTCAAGCCATCCCATTACATTTCAGGTAAATGCAGGGGATCCAGCTTTGGACTAAGCAAAAAATCAAGAACTGAAAGAGATTAGGGAAAATGAAGTCATAAATATTTCATGGCATCCACAACCTTACTGTTTATGATATAACCAGAAAAAAAGGTCAAAGTATAGAAAATCATAATGCAATAAGTAAATAAAATGTTTTAAAGCATAGAAAATTAACTAATTAATTACTGTTTCAAGTAAACCAGTTCAAATTAGTAATTTTTTTCTAGTGATAGAGAAAAAAATTTCCCAAGATCATTTTTAAAATTTTCTTATCTGAAGTAAAAAATGATAAAATTTAAGGAAGAATAGACTAATCTCACATACAGAAGAAATCCAAAAAATTTATAAATATACCCGCTCCTTAAGGAAGTGGATATAACTCTGCAATCTTTGTTTGCAATGCCTGGGATTGAATCCTGGGCCTCATGTATGCTAGGCAAGTGCTCTACCATGAGCTGCATCCTGAGCTTGTAACTCTTCATACTTTAACTGTGGGCTGTGCATGGTAACTTCCAAAGAATACAATATGAAAAGGATTGGAAAGAATTTTTACAGTGGAGAAATCTGATAAATACTACCTCAGCTAGGTGATCAAGTTTACTTGGGGGTAGGATATTTCAGAACACACTCTCTACTATCTTTTGCAACTTTTATGTAATTATAGAAACTTATAGAAATTGAAAATGAAACATGAATTGAAAATGAAATAAATTTTTTTAAGTACAGAAAATTGATTAATTCATTACTCTTTCAAGTAAAAAGTAAACAAATACTGTTCAACTGGACAATAGATTTTTAGTTGTTCTGCATGTTTCCAAGGGCAGAGCAAAGCAATATGAAAATTATCCAAGGTTGAGAATAAAAATATTTCCTAGGCCCATAAAAATAATTTGTTGTATCAGTACTTAAAAGTTCCACAAAATGGGCAGAAGTGAGTTCAACTTCCTTGGCTCCTAATCTTACTTTAGTTAACAGCTAGACTAAGTTTAACTTAACCGATTTTACAAAATATTTCAAAAGCCAAATTGCAGTAACACTTAGCAGCAAAACTCTTACCAAGTCCTGATTCTTAGCTTTCTGTTCTTTCTCAGATTCTAACATAACATGAAGACTTTTAGCTCTCTCATCCAGAAGTTCATTAGCTTTTTCAAGAAGCTTCATTTTATCCTGGAAAAAATAGGTGTCAAGATTACTCACTCATTACATTTACTTTTGAGTTTAGAATGTAATTCCCCCCAAAGAAGGGATTTTTACCTTGTATTTAGTTGTTTCATCAGAAAGAATCATTTTTTTGTTTCATGGTTTCTTGAACCTGTTTCTTTGATTCCTTCACCTATGCAAATAAAGCATTCAGAATTAAGATACACAAATTATAGTGCTACTATACAAGTTACTTCCAGACAAGTGACCCTTTCCAGAAGAAAGCAGTACTTAATACATGACTGCTTAGAATTTGGATGATTTGTAGGAAATAATGAAAAAAATTTTAAAATACGATTTTTAAATTAAAACAGGTAGAAATGATTCAAGCTAGAACCAAGGGAGAAAGAAACAAAAAAATAATTATACCTTCTGTTCATAATTTGACAATTTCTGCATTAGTTCTTTTCTTTTATGAAATTGTTCACCTTTTGGAAATTTGCTGTTCATTGACTAAAAGTGGGAAATATACAAGATTATTACAATCACTAAATGAAATTCAATTATTCAATCTACTAAAAGCAAAGACATGTTATATGGTACTATGAGGAAATACTTCTTAGCATAGCTATTATGCTTTTAAAAAGCAATCTATGCTTATTAGCAATAAGAGTATAAAAATTATTAAAATTTAAGAAAAATATAAGAACAATGATATTTTGCTGGGCGCAATGGTACACACCTGTAATCCCAGTGGCTCAGGAGGCTGAGCTAGAAGGATCCCAAGTTCAAAGCCAGCCTCAGCAAGAGCGAGACACTAAGCAACTAAGTGAGACTTGGTCTCTAAATATAGGAGGTTGGGGATGTGGCTCAGTAGCGTGCCCCAGAGTTCAATCCCAGGTACCCCTCCCATCCAAAATGATATTTCAATTTAAGCTTATTTCACAGATGGGAAATACAGTAAAGTGTTGTAGCTTGATATTCCTCCCTTCTCAAAACACTTTCTTTTCAGAAAATGGAATCATTTAATTCTTTGCAAAGAAAAACAGAAATGAAAACATACTGATTCACATTACCATTCTTTAAATTATCTACTCAATTACTTAATGCATGATTAAATCATTAGCATAGAAATACTCTTCAAATGCAATACATCTGCATTATATCAATATTCAAAGTTAATCTGCCCCAAATTAAAACTTATCATCTCCCTATCCACAATTTGTTCCTCCTCTTTATCTCCTATCTCAGAGTTGGAACCATCATCATCTACTCTATTATCCATGCTAGCAACCTAGGAACAGTAAAATTTTCAGGAGGTAAAAAAGATAATAGACATTAAAAGTCACTGTATCTACTTCAAACATACATAAAACACACATCAAACACCAATACAAAGGGTTATTACAAGTTTAAGAGACCTAAAAATTTACCTTGATATACTCTATCTTTTACCTAGAAGAGAGAAAAAAGATTAAATTTGATATCAAACATCTGCTCAATAGAAACAGCATTCCTAAAACAACAATCAGAATCATAACCAAGGGCTGGGGATGTGGCTCAAGCTGTAGCGCGCTCGCCTGGCATGCGTGCGACCCGGGTTCGATCCTCAGCACCACATACCAACAAAGATGCTGTGTCCACCGAGAACTAAATAAATAAATAAATAAATAAATAAATAAATAAAGAATCATAACCAAGTGAGAATTTAATAACATTCTGGTTCAGGATAATAATTTATAGGATTAAAAATAAGTAAAGGTTAACAAGCCTTTTAAATTTAATTGGTAGTGATATTTCATAAATAGCCTCTGACATAAAAACACTAAGATATGCACCTTATTTCACAGTAAATATGTGTGTGTGTATGTGTGTGTGTGTACTCAAAATCATTTACTTGACAATTCTAAATAACCAGGATAAAGTCTAGAAACAATGACTATTCAAAAGGAATCTGAGGAAACAATATTAAAGGCATAATCTTTGTACTAAGATATGCCACTTTCACTCACCAGAAAACATCTTAGAACTCCAATTTAAATTTGGCTATTGGCTGAATTTAGAAACTAAGAGGCTACATCATCTTATTTCTGCAAACCACTAAATATATAGCAAGGAATCTGAAAGGGAAGACTGCTAGAAGAAAATGCACAAGCAACAAGAGAAATGACAATTAACATATTCTGGAAAGGACAAAAACAATCATTTCCAAAAGACAGCAATAAACTACCTGATAATAAAACGTAAGCAGAATTTTTTTTAAAACAACACTAAATTTCTTTGTAACTTAGCATATTACTTGTCCTTTCAAATGTTATAAATGGTGATGGGATACTCAAATGTGTCCATGGATCATCCATGGGATCTTCGTAATAGGAAATTGCATTCAGAAAACTCCAACACAGAAAGAAATGAACATTTCTTTAATGTCATAGCCTTGCTAACCTTTTATTCAAAATGACAACAGAGGAAAATGGGAAGTAGCATAAAAGCAGTCATCTAAGGTAAGGACTAAAGTTCCAAAGTCAAATGCTGAAACTGAGAAGCAACAAGCTAGGAACCAGATCCCACATAACCTAGTGAAAAGAGAAACAGGTACCAGGGTTCTTGAAATGAAAGAAACAAGAGAGAGAAATATAAAATGTTTTCATGTTTTTCCCTTCTCTTTATCCTTCTATTTCCTTTTTCCTTTTAGCTGAGAAAAAGTTCAATGTGATTAGAAAATTCCTCACAGGAATCCAGGCAAACGATTCTTCTATTTAAGAAGGGAATACTTTCTAAGAGATTTTACACTCAATTGTACAAGGAGAGGAAACTTATCTTAACAATGATATGTCTGATATAATTAAGAAATCAGAAAAAGAACAATCAGATTTGAAAAGATTTGTATTCAATGCTTTTGGCCTCTTTAACTGTTAGGTTTTTCATATGCAAAGTCCATTTACCTAAAATAATTTTCTTCCAATTATGTTAAATAACCATGAAACAGAATGACCTACAGTACAAACATAAGTATGTATAAGCGCATACACACACACACACACACACACACACACACTTATACATATATGTACACATATACACAGAGATAGACTAATTCTGCTCACGAAAAAAAAAAGACTTAATGAACAAAACATTTAATGGATTTTTGGACAACACATAATCTATACTTCCAAATAAAAAGGTATTTTCTGAACATATGATCAAATCATAAAATCTGGGAAAAATTTATATAAAATACTGGAAAATTTATCTCATCTCCTTTTTCTCATTTTACTGTATTTCTTTGCAGCATTTCCCCCTGTTTATATGTGTTTATATTAACATACAGTTCATCAACATTTAAATCTTAGTTTCTGCTTTTTTTCCCCACTTCACATTTAATTGTGAGCATTTTCTGTACCTCAAAGCTTTGAAATAAATACATCTGCCTACTATTCCATTAATTGAACATACAATAACCCCTAAATGAATTATGTTGTGCTAAGTCTTCAATCTAATACACTGTTCCATTGAAAAACATTACCAAAATCTTCAAAGCATAGTTATTTCTTTAAGATAGATTACTAGACATATATGCTACATAAAAGGATATTTATCTAACCTATCCCATCTTTTATCCCACTTTTAAGACTTCTGATACATATGAAACTACTGGTCAGGATGGCTGTAAGAATTACCAGTTCTACCAACTGCACCCACACTAAATTATTTTATAAGGTTAGTTTGACTTAAACCACTAATTTGTGTCTTAGCAACTGAAAAAGAAAAAAAAAGGGGGTGCAGTGACTATATAAAATAATCCTTGTGCTTATGTGCTGAGGTATAAGTAAGTTAATTTACTCACAACAAGAACAGTTCTCCAAAAGAAAATGACAAAGGATACAATCCCAAAGAAAACAGTGAAAACTACAGGCTTCCATGGTAGTCCATAAAAATCAGGCCCAGGTTGAGTATCATCAGGCAATGTAGTAAACAGCTGAAACAGACAAATTAGAAGAAATGGGAAACCTTAAATTTATAACAAAACAGTCACAAAGAATCATGGCAATTCTAAACCAACCTCCTCATCAGAAATCCACCTCCTCAATATTTTCCAATGGCTTCTTCAAGAGAGAGGATACTGGCAGTCTCACATTTTTTGTTGGCTTGCAGTGTTTTCAAGTATAATGAATCTAAATACTTTTTTTAAAAAATATTTATTTATGTATCTTTAGTTTTAGGGTGGACACATTGTTTTGTTTTTATATGGTGCAGAGGATCCAACCCAGTGCCTCATGTATGCTAGGCAAGCGCTCTACCACTGAACCACAACCCCAGCCCGAATCTAAATACTTTAAATTGAGCATACATTTCCAGTTTGTAACAGGCCCTATATCATCACATTGTCTAACACCTGGCTAGAATCCCTCTGGATCATTCTTTTCTCTTAGATAACCTGGTTTTTATAATTTAAAAAATTCATTTAAGACAAAAACTTAAATATATGAAAGAACTAATTAATTTTATGGCAACAAATAAAAACAATGATGATATAAGATTTTAAATCTTACTTCCATTCCACTCTTATATAAACAGATAAGTGACATGTAATTTCAGACAACTCTTGAAAACTGGCTTAAACTTCTCTGAATTTAACATCCTTCTATAAAATTCAAAGCCTAATTTTAAATGGTTGCTTAAAGGCAGTGCAGTAAACACCTGCCTACTCTTCCCTGTTTTCACCGCCCTCTACACGTAATAGGAGATAACTGTCATTTGGGCCCAATTCCCCAGCAGTCTCCGTAGGGAAAACACCTGTAGTAACCTTAGCTGTTTGGATTGTTGGCTGCATTTCGGAACATACCATGAGGTTGTCACCTCTATTCCGTCAAAAAAAAAAAAGTGCAAGTGGGGAAAGCTCAAGTACACTCTCACCAGCCTCGCTTAACAATACAGTCAAGTCCTGCCTGCCTTGGGCCCGACACACTCCATTTCTCCGTCGCCACGACAGTCAGTGCACCCACTCCGCCAGAACTCAGCCACCTGCCTGCCAGAGCTGGGGTCCCTCCCTGGGAATGGGACCGTCACCTCCAGTAGCTTGGCAATGAGGGCTGCGTAGAGCACCGACAGGGGTCCCAGGAGCTCCAGGTCCCCCGGGAAAGCAGTGATAGAAGGCACAGTGGCAGGTACTGAGTCCATGGTGTAGGGACAGCTGAGCGGAAGCAACGCTTCCATGCAGAACAGCACAGGACCCTCTTTCACCGTTTCCTACTTCGGTAGGACCCAGCGCAGGGGGCGGGTACTGGGAGTGAACTTTGCCTTCCTCCACCGCAGGCGCTTTCCGCCCAACGCAAGTAAAACGCGTCATCAGAGGAAGCCCCTGGGCCGACAGCAGTGAGAGGACAGAGGATGCAGAGGGGCGGGCAGGGAGTGGAAAGAACCAACTGCGGAGCCCAGCGGGGGACAGCGCGAGGAGAGCCCAGAAGAAGAGTCCAAATGAAAGGACTCCAGAAGGAAAGAGACTCACCTGTACCGGGAACTGGGAGAGGACCAGCGATTTAGAAGGCCCTGGAGGAAGCCAGGGAACTAGCAAAAGGCAGAGACTAGGAAAAAGGAGAAAGTCAGGCCTCCCAGCTCCTCCCAGAGCAAAACCCTTTTGTCAACGTGTTGAGACACCAGGTACCTGCCCCAAAAGTGCAGACAGAAGAGGAGAAGTTTCTCCTGCTCCCTTCTAAAGGACTACTGCTTGGACTGGGCTTTCCTTCCCTGCTCAATCCAGTCCTGTTACTTTCTCCAATTGTGGATGACACTCTTTTTAAAAAGCCTTACCCTAAGGAATCATGTCATTATCACCCCACTCCGGTGGCTTCATTTCTGGATGCCACATTTTAAGGTTGCATGACTTGTGGAAAAGAACAGAATCATGAATAGCCCCTGAAAAGCACGTGCTAAAAATTGAAGAAACTGGGGACGTTTAACTTGGGGAGGGAATGAACATATGTGGATCTTTAAAAATCTGTCGTCAAGTTGATTATAGTCAATTCAAAAGAACAAGAATAAGCAGGAAAGCACTGAAAAAGAAGAGCAATGAAGGGTACAGGGAGGGCAGACTATATAATTAATTCATGTACCCTCGTCCAAGCCCAAGAATACATAGAGATTGTGGGACAGAATAGAGAATCCAGAAACAGAACCAACTGGACACTTGGGGTACAATAAAAGTTAGTTTGGAGAAAATAGACTTTCTAATAAGTAGTGTTACCACATGGAAAATTATAAAATTGGATTTTTCTCTACTTATTCAAAAGATAAACTACAAATGGATAAGAAACATGAATGTAAAAATAGAAAATAAACAAGTACTAGAAAATATTGGGTGAAATTTTCTATGTATTATGAGTGGGCAAAACCTGCTTCATTGAAAAAATCTTTCCTGGCTGTATCTAAACCTGCTACACACACACACACACACACACACACACACACACACACACACACACACACACAGTTTGACAATGACAACCTGAGAAAAAATATTTGCAACCTATTATTGTCCAAAGAATCATGTTCCTGAAATATAAAGAACATTATAAATAAAATGGCCAGCAAACCTATACAAAAATGGGCTGAAGAAATAAACAGATCTCAGGAAAAGAAATGCAAATAGCTATAACATATGGAAACATGCTCTGCTTAGCTTATAATGAACAAAATACAAATTAAACCACACCAAGATACCATTTCTCACTTGCATTGGCAAGATCCAAACGTTTGACAACATACTCAGTAGGTGAGAGAATGTGGGGGAATAAAAATTATCAGATAAGTATACAAAATCATATAACCCTTATGAATGAGATTTGGCAACATCTCCCAAAACTGCTTATATATTTACCTATTAACTCAACAATCGCACTTTTTTTTTTAACTTTTTCAGTGCTGGGGAAGGGTATCTAGGGCAAGTGCTCTACTGCTGAGCTATAGTCCCCCAGCCCTAACTTCTAAAGATACTGGGAATACAACAACAAATGTTTAAAACTTGTATTTACAAAACTATGTTATTCAAGCATTAATTATAATAATACAAGATGGTCACAAAAGGCTGAAACAACCGTCATCAATGAAAGTTGTTGAATAAACCAAAGAAGAAAGAAAATAATTTTAAATACTGCTAAGAGCTGGTTTCCAGAATATATATTTTTAAAATGAAGTAGAGAAAAATATTTGTAGAATACTATTTGTATCTTAGAAAGTGAAAAAAGATGAGTATATTATTTCTTATAGCTTTGAGGTAAAATTGACATGCAATAAATTACATGTATTTAAAGTGTGCAATTTGATAAATTTTAACATGAAATTATGAAATCACCATTATAATCAAGATAATATACACATCCTTTACTTCCAAAAATATTCTCATTCTCTAGGTAATTCTGCCCTTTGTCACCCTTCCTTCTTGCCCCCCACTTTCCCATTCCTCCAGCAAAATGTCTATCTTAATAGATTGCTTTGTATTCCTCAAGTTTTATGTGTATGGGAGAATGTATTTTCTATGGCTTCTCTTATTCAGCATAATTTAAGATTCATCTACATCAGTTTATCTATCATCTATTTTTATTGCTGAGTAGCATTTCATTATATGTACATACCACAATTTGTCTATCATCTATTGATAGACATTTGGATTTTTTTCCAGTTTGGGGCTTTTACAAATATAAAATTCCTCCTATTGCTATATAACTTATCTTTTCTTTGGAAAAGAATGGTTGGATATGACTGGTATATGTTTACCTTTTTAAGAAGGTGATTCTACCACTTTATATCCCCACCAGCTGTGTACCCATCCAGTTCCTCCATCTCCAACCACTCAGCACAATTGTCTTTAATATTAGATATTTAATAAGTGTGTAGTGGTAACTCTTATGCTTCAAAATTGCATTTCCCTGATAATTATGTCAAGTATTTTTAATATCTTTATTTACTATCTGTTTATCTTCTTTGATGAAGTGTTATTTTACAGGACTATATTTTTTCTAATGAGTTCTAAGAGTTCTTCATATATTCTTGATGCAAGTCTTGATAAATGCTTTACAGTAATTTCCTCCCAGCTTGTGTTTTGTCTATTTCATTCACTTCAAAGTGTATTTTGAATTACAGAGGTTTTAGTTTGATGAATCCCACATTGTCAAATCTTTTTTAATGCTTTTGTTGTCAAATTTACGAAATCTTTGCCAAACCTAAGTTCAACAAAAATTTTTCTCTTATTTTTTTCCTAGAGGTTTTGTAGTTTTGAGTTTAATATTTAAGTCTGTGAGTTAATTCAGGTGTCTAATGCAAGGCATGGATCAATATTTTGCATATAAATATGCAGTAATTTCAGTACCATTTGCTGAAAAAACTTTCCATTCTCTACTTGTCTTTCCAACTTTGTCAATGACTGTTGCCATATATATTGTGTATCTATCTCTGAATTCTTGGCTCTGTTCCAATGTTTTGTCTGCAATCTGATTACTGTAGATTTAGAATATTTTTTTTCTTTTTTTCCTCTTCGTATGGTACTAGGGATTGAACACAGGACCTTGCATATGCTAGGCAAGTGCTCTACCACTGAGCTACATCCCCAGCCCTAGATTAAGTCTTGAAGCCACGTATTCTAGGTCTGTTGCAATCAGCTTGTCATTTTCTACAAAACTCTGCAGGAATTTTGATTGGAATAATGTTGACTCTGGTGATTAAACTGGGATGAATGGACACCTTAGTCTTCTGACTCATAAATTAGGTATATCTCTCCATTTAGGTTCTCTTTAATTTCTATCAGCAATATTTTATAGTTTTTAATATATACATTTTAGTTTTTGCCACGTTTATGTTTAAATACTTCATATTTTTATTCTATTGTACATGGAAATCTTTAAAATTTCAATTTCTAATTATTCATTGTTAATATATAGAAAATATAATTGCTTTTAGATGTAAATTTTATCTGTCAACCTTACAATAGCTTTTTTCTAGATCATACCAGATTGTATCTATGTATATTCATGTTATCTGAAAATAAAGAGAATTTTATTTCTTCCTTTCCAATCTGAGTGCATTTTATTTCTTTTTCTTGCCTTAGTATACTAGCTATTTCCTTACTGCACCCCAGTACAATGCTAAATAGATGTAATGAGAGTGGACATCTCTGTTTGGTTTCTGATCTTGGGGAAAAGTATTCAATTATCAACCATTAAGTATGAGGTTAGCTGCATTTTTTCAGAGGATATTTGAAGCTCCCTTCTATTCCTAGTTTGTTGTTTGTTTTTCTACATCAATAATCAATGCTGAGGGGCTGGGATTGATACTCAGTGGTAGAGCACTTGCCTAGCATGTGTGAGGCAATGGGTTCGATTCTCAGCACTGCATATAAATAAGTGAATAAAATAAAAGTCAATCAACATCTAAAAATTTTTTTTAAATAATAATCAGGGCTGATTTTTTTTTTACATGTCGATGGGATTTATTGTCACCTACTTGTACATGCACACAAAATAACAATATAATTTGGCCAATATTACTCCCCAACATTTCCCCCCTCTGCTATATTTTTTAAATGCTTGTTTTGTATCTCTTGAGCTAAACACAAAGATTGTGCTTTTAGGTACATCAATGTGGTAAATTTCATTGATTTTCAAATGTTAAATAAATTTTGGATTCTTGACATAAATCCCCATCATCAGTCTAGTTTTTGTCTATGATGTATTTTCCTTTTACATATTGTTGTATTTGACTTAAATTTTTGTTTAGAATTTCTGTACAGATTCATTGGAGATCTCTTGAGAGGTATGTGATTTTCTTTTCTTGTTATATCTTTGTCTTGGTTTGGTGTAGTGATAACACTGGCTTCATAGGAGAAATATTTCCTTGCTTTAATATTCTACAAGGGTTTAGTATTACTAATACTATTAGGAATTAGTATCATTTCTTCCTTACAGGAATTGGATCACCAATAAAGCTATCTGGGTCTTATATTTTCTTCTTTGTAGAAAGGTTTTTACCTATACCTTCAATTTCTTTAATAGTCAACAAGGTTTATGAAGTTGTCTGTTTTTCTTGAGTGAACTTTTGCAATTTGTGGCTTAAATAGAATTTCTTCATTTCATCTAAATTGTCAAGTTAATTAACATAAACTGTTCATAATATCCCCATTATCAGTCTAGTATCTGTGAAATCTGTAGTTATATCCCTTCTCTGATTGCGGATATTGGTAATCTGTGTCTCCTCTTTTATTTCCCTCACTAGATGTTGATCAATTTTATTCATCTTAAAGAACTAGCTTTGGGTTTCATTGATTTTCTCTTATTTTCCTTTTTTAAAATTTTACTGACTTATAGTCTTTATTATATCTTTTTTTCTTGCTTACTTGGAGATTAACTTATTTTTCCTTTTCTAGTTTCTCATAGTGGGAACTAAAGTCAATGACTGGAGACTTCTTTTTTAATAAAGCTATCTTGGGCCTGGTAGTGCTATAAATTTTCCAATAACGCTTTAGTGACATTGCACAAATGGATATGTTGTTTTCAGTTTTATTGAACTCAAAATATGAATTTCTTCTCTGATTTATTTGACTCAAAAATTATTTAGCAGTGGGGGCTAAGGTTGTAGCTCAGTGGTAAAGTGCTTGCCTCACATGTGTGAGGCACTGGGTTCAATCCCCAGCACCACATAAAAATAAATGTACTGTGTTGTTCATTTATATATATATATATATATATATATATATATATATATATATATATATATATATATATATATATTTAGCAGTCTGGCACTAAAGTTTTCAAATATTTGAGAAATTTCCAGATTTTTCCATTATTGATTTCTCATTTTATTGTGTTCAGAGAACAAGCTTTGCCTGACTTTGAATACTTTTATATTTACTGATAATTTTTTTAAGATCCAGAATACAGTTTATCTTGGTAAATGTTCCATGTGCACTAAGCTCCTTGGGAGTTTTCTATAAACGTCAATTAATTTCAAATGGATGGATTGATTATGTCATTCACACTTCCTACAATCTTACTTTTATTTTTCATTTTCTGCCAATTGCTGAGGAGAGGATATTGAAATCTCTAAATGTAATCTATAGGATTCATCATTTTCCTCATAATTCTATCAATTTTTATACTTCATGTATTTTGAAGGTCTAATATTAAAAGTACAAGCATTTAAGTTTATTATATAATCTTGACTGATTCCTTTATCATAAGGAAATAACTTTCTTGAGTCCCGATGATATATTTTGCCCCACAACCTCTTTTGGTTTAATGTAGCTACTCCAGATTTCCTTTCACTAGTGTTTAACATGAGATACCTTTTTCAATCATTCTAATTTTTACTTCTTTGTGTCTATTTACAGTGTTACTCCCTTAGACATCTATTTGGGTCTTGCTTCTTTAGCCAATATGACAATCTCTGTTTTTAACTGATGTATTTAGATACTTTCCACTTAATAGGATTACTGCTGTGCATAGGTGTAAGCTTAATATAATCTTCTATTTGTTCCTTCTGTTCTTTGTTCTTTCTCTTTTCTTTCTGTCTTCTTTTGCAGAAATACCACTATCGGTATTTTTAGTGATTCCTCTATTGGCTTATTAAGCTATAACTCTGTTTTCTAATCTTAGTGCTTCAGGGTTTAGAATGTACATCTTTAATTTGTCACAATCTACCTTCAGATGATACTGTATTACTTCACATATTCAATAAGAACGTTACAATAATTACTACCCTTCTGAGATTTATACTGTTGTCATGTATTTTACTTTACATGTTTTCTAAATCCCATACTACACTGATATTTGTCTTTAAACAGTCAATGACTTTTTAAAATGTTCAAATAAGAAAAATTATTTTAAATATTTATGCACACAGTCACCATTTTCAGTGTTCTTTACTCCTTTATTCCATTATTTCCATCTGCTGTCTTGGTGCAAGTGTAGGGTGAATTCTTTCAGCTTGTATGTCAGTACAAGTCTTCATTTTAGAAAGATATTTCACTGGGCATGATATTATTGGCCAACATTATTACTCTTCAAATATATTAAAGGTATCACTCCACTATATTCTCTTATGCCTAATTTCTGACAAGAAATCTGATGTCATCTTTAGTTCTTCTCTACATAAATGTTTTCTCTAACTGCTAAGATTGCTCTTTATCACTGGTTTTGAGCAATTTATTTATGATATAATATACCTTGATATAGCTTTATTCATGCTTTTTGTACTCTAGTTCCTTTTAATATCTTGGATCTGCAGATGTACAGTTTTCACAAATTTTTGAAAATTTTTGGCCATCATTTCTTAAAATATTTTTCTGAATACCTCTCAACGCTCAACTTGAAACTGTCCCACAGCTCACTGATGCTCTGGTTCACTTTTCTTTAACAGAAGAAATTTTCCCTGTGTTTCATTTGGGGTACTTCTCCTGTTATGTCCTCAAGTTCACTAACAATTTCATCACAATGCTTATTCTGACATTAATCCCATCCACTGTGTTTATCATATATTTTCAACTCTAGAAGTCTGATTTTCTTAAAATATATCTTCTATATCTCTTTTTACCTTTTTAACACATGAAATGTAGTAGTAATAACTTTTTTAAAAATGCCATTACCTCATTCTAACATCTCCGGCAGTTCTCGGTTGGCTTTGATTGGATGATTCTTCTCCTCATCATTGTGGATTGTATTTTTCTTGCTTCTTTGCATGCCTGGTAAGCTTTGATTCGATGTCATACATTACGAATTACTATTCTTAATATTTTGTATACAATTAAATTACTGGAAACAATTTGATTCTCTTGGGTCTGAATATTTGCTAGGTATGACATAAATTGTAATAGTCAGTCCGAGGTAACGCCCTTCTGATTATTCTACCCAACTTCCTTAGATAGTTTTTTCCAGGTGCTATTCTGGTCCCTGTGTTAGGACCTGTTCCTTCTAATCACTTAAGATTGTTTCTCTGACTTGCTAAGCAGTTTCATCACACTTATGTGCAGATCAATACCCTGCTGAACACTCAGAGAGCCTTTCACAGATTTCCAGAATTGTCTCTCAATGTAGCAATCTTCTTTTGGTACTCCACCCTGTGAATTCTAGTCACTTTGGTTTTCCTGGAATCTCAGCACCATCTCTCAGTTCATAGTATCCTCTGGTTCTGCCTGACTTCCCCTTCTTTGTCATGGCTTGGGAATCTCTTAACATAGTAAAAGCTGGGACAACTAAAGAGCTCACAGCATTTGTTCCTTATGTTTCCAGAATCATTCTTTGTTGCTTAATCTTCAATGTTGCTGGATCTTCAAATTTTATCTGTTTGTGGGGTTTTTTTTTCATATTTATTTTAGTTGTTTCAGTTGGGAAGGTGAGCCAGTACCTATATAAAGCTATCATAGCTAGATGTAAAAATCATTTGCTTTTCTTTTTCTTTTTATGGTGCTGGGGATTGAACACATGGCCTCATGTATGGTAGGCAAGTGCTCTACCACTGAGCTACATATCCCTTTTCTCATTTGCTTATTTTTTAATAGCAGAATACATAATGAAATAAATTTTAAAAGTTAACTATAAAAGAGAGTAACATCAGGGTAGACAGAACTGGGACAAAAGCTAGAATTCTTTCAAAATCAGGCAGGAGAATCACAAGTTCAAAGCTAGCCTCAGCAACTTAGCAAGTCCCTACGCAATTTAGTGAGAACTATCTCTAAATAAAAAATAAAGAGGCTAGGTATGTGGCTCAGTGGATAGGAGCCCTGGGTTCAATCACCAGTACTAGAAAACAGAAACAACTTATTTTTACAAATTAACTTTGGCTCTTATAAATATTTAAATAATTGTAAAATAAACAAAAAAATCTTTAAAAAGTAATACCTAAATATTGAAAGCAAAAATGAAACAACCTGTGACATCAAGTTGGTGACAAACCACAGAAATGAATTAGTTCAAACATACCTTAGTGGGATATAGCTTAATAACAAGAGAATTTCATTTCAGGAATACATTCCTGAAAGTATTTTAAATAACATAAATATAGTCTTGTGTTGCTTAATGATGGGAATAAATTCTGAGAAACACATCTTAGGCAATTTCAGCATGTAAACATCATTGAGCATACTTATACAAACCTAAAAAATATAGCCATTTCCACACATAGGTATTCATATATGGTATATCATCGCTTTGGGGATAAAAACTATAAGATATTATTATACTGAATTCTGTAGACAATTGTAACGTTGTAAATGTTTATATATCTAAACATATCAAAACACAAAAAAGATATTAAAAATACTAGGTGACAAGAATTTTTTAGCTCCATTATTATGCACTAATGACCAAAATGTCATTAAGTGGCACAAGACTGTAAACAATTATACTGATGTCATTGAAAACTGGAACTCCAACATCAGAGAAAGAAAACACAAATCTAAGATAGATGAAGTGAAGTAAAATCTCTCCTGAATTTTCATGGGAATTATCTAAATGACATGATGAAAAATCCCCACATATTTCTGAGATTTTTTCACTAAAAAGGCCTACAAATGACAGTCAATTTGAGCAATAAGCAATCCTAGTACTTGGAATGTAGCCTCTAAATATCATTTCCTATTGAAAGGAACCAAAGTTCTTTTAGAGAAATAGTTCCTTCAAGGTCTGGACAGGGAATGTTTAAGATGAACTTGGAATATCTCATAGTTCAAAAGCAAGGGAAATAGGTAACAATGACCACTAGGTGGTGGCAAAGGGTCCCAGGAGCCACGATAAAGAGGCTTCTACAAGGCAAAAGGGGGAGAAATTGAGCATCAGGTAAGAACAATTACTATTCCTAACTGGATTAAACACACCAAATATTTTTAAATGCATGACATCATATTGACTCTTAAATAAAAGTTAAAAAGATTTCAAAAACCCCTTTGGGTATCATTTGATAATGCTAGAATACCACCTTACTATTCTGAAAAGTAATGAAGAAAAGGAATCAAATGTTTATCTCCTGCCTTAACTATACAAACCAAATATCTGTGTAAAGAATAATCAATCATAGCCAGGCGCCGTGGCACACACTTGTAATCCCAGTAGTTCGGGAGGCTGAGGAGGGAAGATAGCAAGTTCAAAGTCAGCCTCAGCAAAAGCGAATTGCTAAGCAACTCAGTGAGACCCTGTATATAAATAAAATACAAAATAAGGCTAGGGATATGGCTCACTAGCCAAGTGCCCCTGAGTTTAATCCCCAGTACAAAAAAAAAAAAGAAAGAAAGAAAGAATAATCAATCATAAATTTTTATTTGTATAGGCATCCCAGCCTTTAAATGAAGAAAGAAAAATCCCAGCAACTCAGACCATTGCTATTTTGCAACCTATAATATATTAGCAAATCTCACCAAGGTCACTGTTGACTAGTAGTCAACATCAAAGGAGAGGACATGCAGATGTCAATGCAATATTTTATTAAGTTTTCATAAGAAACAGAATTGAACCTAAACCTGACTACCAATTTCCAAGAAATATAAAGCAACAGAGAAAAGCTGAGGTTGTTAGCTCAGCACTTGCCTAGAATGCATGGAGCCTGAGGTTCAATCCCCAACACCACCAAACAAACAAACAAACAAAAGGCAATAGAGAAAACAGGTTAAATTGTTGTACCAGGGGGATGTCATTTATTCACCAAAACTACAATATATCCTAGAAGTCCCACAAACATATTTTTTTCAATTATCGCAAAAAGTTACAACAAAAGGATAAATCAATAGAGAGTAACTTATATGAGACTTGTTCTCCCACTGAAAGCAACCAGAAAGTTGGAATATATATATATATATATATATATATATATATATATATATATATATATATATATATATATTTTTTTTTTTTTTTTTTTGGTACCAGGGATTAAACTCAGAAGCACTTGATCACTGAGCCACATCCCCAGTCTCAGCCCCATTTTGTATTTTATTTAGAGACAGGGTCTCACTGAGTTACTTAGCACCTCACTTTTGGCTTTGAACTCATGATCCTCCTGTCTCAGCCTCCCGAGCCACTAGGATTAAGGCATGTGCCACTATGCCCAGTCAAAATATATTTTTAAAGAGCTATTTTTCAGATAGAAAGCCACAAGGGACATGCAACTGTCACCCCTAAGAGCAGGAGAACAAATAGATGAGCATTCTACCTGGAGGCACCCTCTAGACCTCAGTTTGGGAAAGGGAACCCAAATAGGGCATAACAGTCTCACTGAGGAGAGAGAGACCAGAGTTCCAGGAGATTAAGCAGCCAAAAATATGTAGAGAAAACTACCAGAAAGATGGGAGCCACAAAGAAAGAGAGTTCCAGAAATCTGCATGGAGGTGGTCTTCAGTTTGGGGCTACATTCTAAGCAGTACCTGCGAGGGCCAAGAACAACTATAAGCTAACCAATCCCACAGTTGGCACTGAGCTGGGAGAAGTCTGGATTCCAGCTAGCCAGAGAGAGTTGACATACAAAAACAGTATGGTCAACAAGCTCATGAAGAAGTATTTGATCCAGGCATCATGGCACATGTCTGTAATCCCAGCAACTCAGAAGGTTGAGGCAGGAGGATCCCAAGTTTGAGGCTGGCAACTTATCAAGGGCCTAAGCAAGTTAGTGAGACCCTATCTCAAAAGAAAAAAAAAGTTCACTCAATATTATTAATTATCAGGAAATAAACTCACAAAGACATACCCACTAGAATGGCCCAAGTGCTAGTGAAGATGAAGTCAAGTGGAAGTCTCCTAAATTGCTGGTGGAAGTATAAAATGATTGTGGTCATTTTTTAGCATGGCTTGACAGTATCACATAAGATAAAAACATACATTAAACATAGGAGGCAATTGCACTCCTAGATATGAGTCCATTTATAGTGGCATATATATGAAATAGTACTGTAGGAAAAATGAATCTATAGTTTAAAAAAAAAGTTATCAGTGGTTGCCTGGAACAGGTGGTGAAGGAACTCACTAGGAAGGATCCCAAGGAAACCCCTTTTCTAGTGAAAAAACTGTTCTATATCTTGATTATGGTAGTTTTTACATGGGTATCTACATTTGTTAAAACTCAGAGTGTGCTTGCTTTGGCAGCACATATACTAAAATTGGAACAATACAGAAAAAATTAGCATGGTCCCTGAGCAAGGATGACACCCACATTTGTGAAGCATTCCATAGTTTTGTGGAACCAACCTTTCAACAGATGAATGGATAAAGAAACTGTGGTACATATATGAAATGGAATATTACTTATAGCCTTAAAAGAGAAAAAAATTATGGCATCTGCGGGTGAATGGGAATATCAGGTTAAGGGAAGTAAGCCAATCCCAAAAACCAAAAGCTGTATGTTCTCTCTGAAAGTGGATGCTGACCCATAATGGGGGTAAGGTGGGTGGTAAGAGGCATGGAAAGAATGGAGGAACTTTGACTGGGCAAAGGGGAGGTAGGACAGGTGAGGGGGCATAGGGATAGGAAAGATGGTGGAATGAGATGAACCTTATTACCCGAGGTACATGTAGGAATACAAATGTGTTGTGTACAACTAGGAAAAGTTTTGTTCCATTTATATACAATGAATCGAAATGCATTCTGCTATCATGTATAACCAATTAGAACAAATTAAAAAAAACTCACTGATATTGGCTATCAAGGAATTACTGTTAAGTTGGGTGATGGCCCGTGGGTTCATTATACTATTCTCTGTGCTTTTCTTTAAAGCTTTTCTAATTAAATTTATTTTTTAACTAGTACATAGAAACAAACATTATAATTATTGAAGTAGGTAACATGACATTTTGATGCATGATTACACTATGTAACGTTTAAATCAGTTAAATATATCTACCTCCTCAAACATCATTTCTCTATGGTAAAACTTTCACAACCTTTTCTTCTAGTATTCTAAAATGTACAGTATGTTATGGTTACCTATAGTCCCCTACTATTCTCTCTGCTCTTATTTGAAAGTTTCCATGATAAAAATACTAAAAATAATTTTTAAATTAAGATATAACTTCAAATATTTAAAGGATTTCTATGTAGAAAAGAATTCAGTTTTATAGAGGAAATCATGTGGAGGAAAATTTGGAGTCAATACAAGGATGAACTAGACAACAGAAGAACATATAGCCTTGTAAGAGAGTGACTCATGCTAGGAAATACTGGTGTACAGGCCTCATAACTACTCGTCAGGGCCACAGTAAAGAAAATAATAGCAATGAGTGAGAAACTAGATTAACAGCCTTCCAAGGTTTCTTCTAACACTAAGATTCTACTAAGATTCCATTGATCAATGAACCTGATTGGTGCACATCTCCCAAACACATCAGAGCCTATTACTCTCCAGTCCTATCAGATATCATACTACTTGTTTAAGATTTTACATTGATTTGTTCATAATTTTTGCATATATTTGTTAAGTCTTTTTCTTAAGGCTTTCAAAAATCACAATCATGCCTTACACCTGTTAGACTCTTTTCGTCCTCACACAATGTCCTGTACATACTGGGCCATCAAAATGCCTTTTTGAAATCTCCTTTAAAATCAGTCTTTTAACATTGTGCCTCTTCTTTGCCACTCACATCTATGTCTTACCTATCACCGTACAATCACTGACACACCTGCACCACATTCGTGTCCCCCGAACTAGACCTAGAGGAGGGCTCTGTGCATACCTAAAAATATGAATAAAGAAATCCTTCCCATATCGTGAGGCTGTTAACTTTCCAAGTGATGCTGATTCATTCTGATAATCAAATTATGACTGTGGAAGACTGCTTTAATCACTGGAAATATCATTATTCTAACTGCCTGGCTTGTACATACCCCTTACCCAGGTGGCTGCCACCATCATGAACAAACATGGAGCCAACTGAAAAATGATTTGTTTCTCCCCACCACATCTTTTCCACCCTGGTGGTCTTTCCTCCCCAGGTATTCATTGATTTATACCACCTTCTGACTGCCTACATGAGAATTAGGGGGTGCGTAGGGGTAAAACCCTTCAAAATGCCAGACACCTCACCAGACATTTTACCTTGTCAAATCATTTAATTCTTATGATTGGAGTAAGCATTATCTACATTTTTCAGGTGAGGAAAACTTTTTTCAAAAGTTTAGTTATTTGCCCAAACTTCTAAATGATAAGCTTGGGATTTGAAACCACATCTACCTGGCTTCAAAATCTATACATTTTACAAGGAAAACAACAACATCATCTTTCTTACACAAGCTTTGAAATAACACAATCTACAGGAAACAACTTCAGTTGAGGAGGATTACTGTCACAAAGGCCCTAGGACCTCCAACCTCTAAAAGCTTTCTCATTCCTATAATTAAATTCTAAAAGTCCAATATCAACAAATACCAATGGGGGGGAGGTAAGTCCTAAAATGCTTAGATAAGCTTCTAGACAGATTAAATGTCTTGTTTGAATCATGATTTTCTTTAGAAAGATCAGCCTTAAGTGACTCTTTCTAAGAAACAGATCTAACCTAATTCCTTTTCATTCTTAAAACTTTCTAAGGATCCCCACTATTAATGGTCTAATGCTACTTTGGCTCATGACTTCAGTTAAGATTTGCTGGCCTCTCCAACAGGCCCATCCCCCTCCAACTTCACACTTTACAACACCAACTATTCACATTCTCCTGCCCTCCCCAAATATCCTTTCTTCATGTTTCCATTTCTCTGAACACATTTCTTCTGACTGCCAGCTTCCCCCACCACCCCAGCCTGTCTAATCAACAACAAACCACATGTCAGACTCCTGTTTGCCCTTTGCCTGTGCTTCAAACACATCTCAACCACTTTCTGACCTTATTGATCACCCTTCCAACCATAATAAATGCATTTATGGACAATAATGTTCTACCATCGAATAAATACCTCTCTTTCTGCCATTATCTTACTGTGTTTCAAGTGAATGCTGTTATCTCCCTGCCAGAATGAAAGGTTCTGAGGGGAAGAACCAAGTTTTTATAGGTGTGCAAATGTCCAGCCTTGGTAGACAGCAAATCTTCCTCATGTGCTAAACCAAGTAGCCATTAAAGCCACACCCCTATGGCTTTTGTTTCAGGAGCTATCTACTCAAAGGATCAGGAGTAATTTTCATAAAGACATTTTAAGTTCTTCACTTCATGACCAGAAGCCACTTAAAAACTAGTAAATAATCAACATTCTAATTGAAGAAACTATGTCAAACTTACCATCTTAGACAAATAAAGCAAGAATGAATGTAACAAGAAAAGTATGGTGGTGGCATCTTCTGGCTCTTCCACCTTTATCTCTAGTTGGTTTTCTGTATCAGCAGCATCAACAGGAGTACCTTCTGTTATAAGTAGCTCTAAAATTGAAAGGGGAAATGGCTATTTTATTTTATGCTATAGAATAAGAATTGTCTCTCTTCAGTTTCAATATTCATCAAGTGTTTCACTAAATATATGAGTCACAGTGCCTGGAATATTTGGCTCTCCTAAAGACAATTAACACAGAGAAGAAAACTTCAAAATCCTAATTAGAGCTATTAGACCCTTCAATTATAAAATGAACAATCTGCAGTCTACTCTCCACTACTTCCATGGCCATACAACTGCTACCAGAACAATATTTACTCAAGGGAAAATTTAAAACCAGAGATATATAGACCAGGGTCACATTCAACAAACATGGATTTAGTGCTGGTGAATCCTTGTGTTTAAAATTTTAGGAAAGCTGAAAGAGAGGAAGTCTTGGTTTGCAGATTTGCAGGTGGAATGAGCCAAGGCTTAACACAGTATCTGGCACCTGGCAGAGATACTCAACAATTATTTATTGAATGGACAGATGACAGCTATTTAAAAAGAACACAGTAATATCAAGAGAGACTAAAGGGAATTGGATACAGACCTGCATTTAGGCTCTGTGAATGAGGTAGAATTCCAGTAAGAACTGAGAGCTTGTAGGGGTGGAATTTCAGTATGAGTTACAGCCTGGGATACGTTTGATTAAACAGCAGGAGTCCAACATGCAGTTATTAAGAAGTTGGACCAGTTGCTTCTAAGGTCTTTCTCAACCCTGAGATTCCCATTCACTACTATTTTTTTAAGCTTTTGCCTAATTTTTTTTAGTTTAGTTTTTGATGGACCTTTATTTTATTTATTTGTATGCAGTGCTGAGAATCAAACCCAGTGCCTCACATGTTAGACAAGCGCTCTACCACTGAGCTACAACCCTAGGCCCTCCATTCACTATTGGTCTATGAATTTGACTGCTGGTGAAGTCTGCACCATTGGCTTAGCATCTCAGCAACCTGAGCGGGCTGGCTGAGGCGCGGCAGAGCCGGAGGGGACACACGCAAGGTCCTGAGGCTCTGTCACTCCTGCGCCCCACCCGTCATCCTATAACCCCCTAGCCCAGCCCACGGGGCAGGGGACCGGGGGATTGGAGCCCCATGCGGCCCCAAAGAGCCACCACAGAGACCCTGGGCGGCCCGCCCACCTGCGCACTCACTGCTGCATTCGTCGTCTGCACAGAGTTTGTGCTTCCACAAGGGCCAGCCGGTGCTCGGGTCCAGTTGGCCCGGCACTCGCCAGGTCAGCCACAGCACGAACAGCAAGAAGAGCAGCACTGGCGCTGCAGCCATATTGTGGTCACCTTGGGGAGTCGGTGACGGGGTGGAGTAGGCTGTGGCGGGCGTCAGGGGGCGGAGGCGGGGCTCAGGGGGGCGGGTGGGGTGGGTAGCAAAGCACAGAGGGGTGGCGCCCGGGAAGGCTTAAGCCTTTCCCAGGTGACACCTCAGCAGGGATATCTGGGGGTCAATCCACAGACTCTACTGGAGAACACACGGAGCTGGAGCTCCGTCCTTCTCTAGTCAAGACCTTCTCATGGACTGAAGACCTTCTCCTCTAGTCGCTGCCTTGGCAACTGGGACTCTCCTTCTCGTCCAATCACCTGCCTTTGCTTCTGTGCCCTCACAAGCGACCCTCCACATGATTCTAGTAGTCACCCACCCATCCCCCCCCCCCCCCCCGCCAACTGGTCCTTTCTTGCTTTCCTTAATGTCTCATTTCTGGTCCATCCTAAACTAGCCCACTCCACTTCACCATCACTCCCATCCCCCATTCCTGGTCTGGTACCTCCTTTTCTGAACTACCAAATCCCACCCCTGACTTGTCACAGCTAGTCTATGATTCCAGGCTCCCTCCCCTTCAATCTCCTTGAGGTTCCTTGAAGCCCCACCCCAAGATCCCTCTGATTAGGAAAGGGGAAGGTGAATGGAACTGTGAGTGAGGGTGTAAACTGGAGACAGTGGCCTGCTTTTGTTTTAAGGCGGGGACAGGTGGGGGCAGAGAGATGGACATTAGTCTTCAGGCTAAGATCTTGAGATTCTTATCTTTATCCATAAGGGAAGAAATTATTTAATTCAAAAGCATATTTTTAATTCTCATTTTGTGCTACCAAAGCCCTAGCATGGTGTGGGAGTGGATGAAAATCAAAAGACAAGATATCTGGTCCTGGTCGGAAAAAGTCCACAACTTAGTGGGAACCAACTGACAAAACCGATTGTCAGAGAAGAAAGCTAGTAGCTAACATTTCTTGAAAGCTTTATGTCCAGTTGTTATTCTGAAGGAAATTTTATTTTATTTTTTCTGACCTCTAAGAAGGATCTTACATTTTTCTACTTCCCTTTCCAAGACTATTCCCTCTTTTGCACTGTGTAATCTTGAATTTAAATCTGAATTAGTTGCATTGATTTTCCCTTGTGTTAATAGTCAAATTATGATACAATTTGAATTATTGAAATGCATATGGAGGGGTTTCTTTTCTTATTTTTAATCAAAACTCACGTTTTTTAAAATTAGCACCTAGGGGCCTATAGGTGGAGACTTAATATGTAGAGTCATCAGCATGATAATTGTGATTAAATAAACACAAATCAGTTCATGACAGATGATTTCACTTAGTATTATAATCAGCTTTCTCCTCTATAAAACAGCACAATTAGTCCTAAATTGACATTCACTAATTGTATATTAGAGTTTCAAGGAAAACAATGAATAGTTGGTGACTAGCATAATGATTGAGATGTGTTTTGACATCAGTAATTATTATTATTTTTAAGATGGGGGTCTTGCTATGTTGCCTAACCTGATCTCCAACACCTGGACTCAAGCAATCCTCCTGGCTTGGCCTTCTGAGTAGTTAGGACTACAAGTCACCAAACCAGCCCAGTAATTATTGTTTAGTAGATCTCTTTTTGGACACTAAAATCACTACTAATATGATTGTATATGTTTGAAATTGGTTTTAGGAGCAACATACAGATTTGATGCAACTCCCATCAAAATACCCATGAATTGGTGTGAATATACTTAGTATACAATGAGAGATATGAAAAATTGTGCTCTATATATGTAATATGAATTGTAAAGCATTCTGTTGTCATATATAAATTTAAAATAATAATAATAAATGTCATTTTTCCAGAACTAGAACAAACAGTCCTGAAATCCATTTGGAAGAATAAAATATTCAGAATAGCCAAAACAATTCTAAGTCAATAAAGCAAGCTGGAGGCATCATCACAATACCTGACTTCAAATTGTACTACAAAGCTATGGAAATAACCACTGCATGGCTCTGTCATAAAACCAGATACATAGACCAATGGGAAAGAAGAGAAGACACAGAAAAAGATCCAACACAGTTAACACTCATCTGATTCTTGACAAAGATGCCAAAAACATATTGGGAGAAAAGACAGGCTTTAAACAAGTGGTGCCAGGAAAATTGGTTATCCATATGTAGACAAATAAGATTAGACCCTGTACAAACTTGAAAGAGATCAAAAGCCCAGGAATTAGACCAGAAACTATGCAAATCCTTGGAAGAAAATATACATTTGAGACTCCAGCATATAGGTACAGGCAATGACTTTCTTATTAGAACTCCTAAAGCTCAGAAAATAATGACAAAAGTTAATAAACAGAATGGCATCAAATTAAAAAGCTTCTGCACAGCAAAGGAAACAATTAGTAACATGAAGAAAGAACCTAAGGAATTGGAGAAAATATATTTGCTAACTACTCTTTTTTTTTTTTTAAGAGAGTGAGAGAGAATTTTTTAATATTTATTTTTTAGTTTTTGGCGGACACAACATCTTTGTTTGTATGTGATGCTGAGGATCGAATCTGGACTGCATGCATGCCAGGCGAGCGTGCTACCGCACAGTGCACTTAAATCTTCAGAACTACGTATTCAAAAAATATTTTTATTTATAAGTTGTAGTTGGACACAATACCTTTATTTTGTTTAACTACTCATTTATATGTGGTGCTGAGAATTGAACTCAGATTCTTGCATGTGACAGGTGAGCACTCTACCACTGAGTCATACCGCCAGCCTCTCAGATAATATTTTTATGCATTTATATCTCTTTTTATACATTAGACTGTTTCTGGTATTTTTCTATAACATTATAAAACAGACTAACACAACATCTGTTTTTTTATTTCTAAAGAAGACAGGTGAGACTTTGCAATGTATTACTGAAAAATTCTGTAAAATCTTTAGAATAAAAACTGTTATGCATTCACTGAGTGACTTTTAGTGAGTGATTAAATATCTTTGAGTCTAAGGCATCTTACTATGAGAGTGAGTAGAACATCTAAGTTTACATGTTAAAAGCTCTGGTATAGTTTAGATGGTAATGGCTTAGCACTTCTGATACTTATTTTTTTTTTATATTTCAAAGGTGATATCTTGTGTTTCTTATATTCCTCATGGTGCTTAGGTTAATGTATTACCATTTACTTTGGGACTCAAATATGAGGAATTTATTGTTTAGTAAAGCAAAAACAAGAGTTGTTCCTTAGAATATAGCAAAGACTCTATGAGAATGTTTATTTTTAATGGGAAGAATTGTCTCATTGCTAAAGATTATATAGGGAATTTACATTTTGATGACACCCAATAATCAGAAATGGTCTGAACTGATTAGATCAAAACCATTAGAAAACCAGGAATAAATAGGTAGATTAAAAAATAGGTTTTTCTAGCCCCATTTTTAGTCTCCTATTAGAGTACAAATTATAGTATTTTTTACCAGGGAAAGGACTCAAACACATTTACAGCCTCCTGTAATCACACAAGTCACCATCAATCATAATAACATTGTAGGAAAATAAATGTAGATCTTCACAGGCAGAAAAATCAAATACAAAAAGTGCAATTTGCCTTATGCAAAAAAGATCTCTCCATTTAGGTCATACTTTTTTAGCTCCCAGGTAACATATTTTTTGCTCAAGATATTCAACCAGAAGAAAGTGGATTTGTTTTATGCTAGATGAGTTAAGAGTAAACATATTTTGATTTGGGTTTCAGTTGTTTCAAGTATGATGGCTTGCTCAGGAAAACAATGCAGGAGATTTTGTCCTCCACTTCACCCAAATTGTATGGAAAAATCATTTTTTTAAAAAAAAATTAAAAGTAGAAGCCACAGGCAATCTACAGCAGGTATTGAAATGTCATGATGAGACACCAAACTGCAGTTGTTTTTCTCATATTTTTGTATCATTGATTGCTGTGGAATTTGAATATTTAAAATATAAAAACTATATTTAAAAATAAACACTAATTTTTTTTTGTATTTTAAGGTAATTTTAAGGCTCATAGCCTAAGGTCATAATACACAGTATAATCACCTCATTTTTTTCTAATGTAATCCCAAGACAAAGGAGTTGTGATATATTTTTCATGAAAAACAATTATTTTTACTAAGCAAAATTATGTTGTTCCATGTATCATACTTTTCTATCCATTATATGTTAGGCCTTAAAATTTGCAGAAGTGAATGCCTTGATGGGGCTGACAATAGGTTTAGATTATGTTGTCCTGGTGAATATTGTGGCATAATATAGGGAGGATGAACCAGAAGATTTCTGAAATTTTGTATTTTTGTGGCTGGAAACTGTTGAAAGGTACATCATTGTTATTAATGAAAAAGACTGACTAAAAACAGCAATGTTTTTTAAGCATACATACGTAAACAAATTCTTTGTTAAGCAAAAATGCCCTGTGCAGCCATGGCTGCAATACATGATACTTAGACTCTGGTAATCTCAGTTCTTTTTTTTTTTTTTTAACTGTAACTAGTAAAATTTTCTACCTCAATAAATCTCACTCTATTTCTTTTCTTGCTTTTTAAACCAGAAGAGCAATACTTGTCTTTTTTAACTTTCTGGATTGTTTCCCAATTTGACTGTAATAAAATAAGCAGAATACTTTTGGAAAATATTACAAAGCATACAAATGGAAGTGAATAATCTTTGCTTACTTTGTGACACTTTTTCTTTCAAATGATGTTTTACCTCCAAGTGGATAACTTATCTTCCTTAAATTACCTTTAACTGATTATATGTCCATTTTTCCCTAGCATTTGAAAACACACTTCATCCACTATTGGTCTCTTCCTTAAGTATTTACAAGTTTTTATTTCTATATCATTGTGTGTTGATCTAATTAATATTTCTTCTCATTTAGTGTAGTTTCATGTATAATTAAATTGTTATAAGTATGTCTATATTGGAGAGTGTACAATTTCTTCAGATCTTGTTCTTTTTTGTTAAAGAATTTTTTAATATTTATTTTTTAGTTTTCAGCAGAAACATCTTTGCTTTGTATGTGGTGCTGAGGATGGAACCTGGGCCGCACACATGCCAGGCGAGCGTACTACCGCTTGAGCCACATCCCCAGCCCTCAGACCTTGTTCTTAAGCATATGTTGCCGTAAACTCTGTTCTTCATGAATTATATGTAATGTTTATAAAATTGTGAATGATATTCAATATGATTTTTGTATGGATTCTGAGTATAAGAAGCTTTTACCCTATTGTAGCTGAAAAGTCAACATTTTATGATAATAAACGTAATCTTTACATAAAACCTTCTCAGTTTACCTCTTACTACTTGGTCCTCAGAAAATGAAACTATAAAACATAGCTCATTGATCATTTTGTCATAAGTATAAGGACTCACTCAACCTTGACTCCACATCCATTTCTCTAATTTCTGCCCTGAAATAACACTACCTATAGAATAACAAGAATGTAACAATTTGCTAATGTACATGAAAACACTGATCATTGACCTCATTCATAGAAAAATGAAAAGTCTTCAATGAGGATGAAGTCTGGAAGGCCATTATGCACACAAGAAAGATAAAGCTCTTCTCTCCTGTAAGAGCTACCTTTAACTTTGTGGAAATTCAGTCTATTAAAATCACTAGGAAATGTTAAAATGTTAAAAAGTTAAAATATTAAAATTTATAATTCAAGATATGAAAATCTGGTGCTAATTTTCCTATATCTATATCTTTCTTATAACTCTTAATTTCACCATAAATACAAACAGAAAAAAAATAATGATCAAACTTAAGCAAATTGTATTCCACATTAAGTTTATTTAAAATGTGTAGAAGTATTAACAGATGCTAGAGTATTATTTACTCAACAGTATGTTTTATTGTAACATACAACATTTAGTCAAGTGGGACACTATTATATCTGTCATTTAAAAACAGGATGCAATACATGAGTGTTAACATATCAACAAATATTCAGTTATAAAGACATATTGCATACATAAGGTAAATATAGGTAAAAAAAAAAAGCACTGTAAACCTGGCATGATGGTCCATGCTTTTAATCCAAGCAAATTTGGAAGCTGAGTAGTTTCATAGTATAAATTCAGCCTCAGCAACCTAGTGTGGTTTCAAGCAACTTAGCAATTCAGTCTCAACATTTGAAAAAGTGGAAAGAGGGCTTAAGAATGTGCCTCAGTGTATAAAAATACCTAAACTTAAACTGAAATACAACAAAAAATTAAAGTTTAAAATATTACACTTCAGTGTTAAACATCAAAAATAGATTTCATATAATTCTTTTCTTAGTATTCAAAGGTGAAAATAGTAATTTTTGATTTAGAAAACACAATTATATTCTTTCAAAGATGATGTTTCTTCACTATGTATGTATGTTATTTATGACTGATATTTCTAAAAAATAACTTGATAATGCTTAATAAATTTAAGCAAAAGCTAAAGACAACTACTTGTTTTCTAAACTTAAATGAGTTTAGTATTTTACTGATCCTCATATACATCAAGGTAAAGTATATAGATAATAACTTTACTATACTCTCACATTTATTATAAATGTTACACTGTTATATAAGACATATATTTTGGACAAAATCTGTTAAATTTTTACTACTAGTATGAGTTTTCAGATGTTTAATGAATTTAAAATTGAAATACATTTTGGATATATTATTTAACTTTTTAGGGTTTCTGGGCACAATGAATTTTCCAAAATAAGCAGTGTTTAAGAAACATGTAGCTACATTTTTTTCCATTTGTATTTTCTCTAACCAGTATGTATCCACAGGTTCTGAGTATTGGTGAATAAATATTGGAGGCATTGACACATTGTCAACTTTCACATTTCAAAACATTCTCTAAGCTATAGTTATTGTGGTGAGGATTAAATGTTGTCCCTTTCTTAGAGTAATGGGCTCATTTGTATAGCTTCTCTCCAATGTGTTCTCTCTGATGTCTAGTAATATATGATATATAATTCAAAATTTTTCTACATTCTCTACATTTATGTCTTTCCAAAATAAATAGCCTAGTAGTGAAAATAATTGATTTCTTATTAAAATTTTGCTGCATTTTTTTCAATTTGTAAAGGTTCTTTTCTGTATAAATTCTGTTGTTAGCCCCACATTCTTTACATTTGTAGGACTTCTCTCTAGTGAGTTCTCCTGTGGCAAATAAGATGTGATTTGTGACCAAAAGCTTTGCCACATTCTGCACATTTGTAGGGCTTCTCTCCAGTGTGAGTTCTCCTGTGGTGAATAAGGGTTGATTTTTGACAAAAAGCTTTGCCACATTCTGTACATTTGTAGGGCTTCTCTCCAGTGTGAGTTCTGCTGTGGCAAATAAGGCTTGATTTTTGACCAAAAGCTTTGCCACATTCTGTACATTTGTGGGGCTTCTCTCCAGTGTGAGTTCTCCTGTGGCAAATGAGGTATGATTTGTGACGAAAAGCTTTGCCACAATCTGTACATTTGTAGGGCTTCTCTCCAGTGTGAGATCTGCTGTGGTAAATTAGGTGTGATTTTCGACTAAAAGCTTTGCCACAGTCTTTACATTTGTAGGGCTTCTCTCCAGTGTGAGTTCTCCTGTGGTGAATAAGGGTTGATTTTTGACAAAAAGCTTTGCCACATTCTGTACATTTGTAGGGCTTCTCTCCAGTGTGAGTTCTGCTGTGGCAAATAAGGCTTGATTTTTGACCAAAAGCTTTGCCACATTCTGTACATTTGTGGGGCTTCTCTCCAGTGTGAGTTCTCCTGTGGCAAATGAGGTATGATTTTTGACGAAAAGCTTTGCCACAATCTGTACATTTGTAGGGCTTCTCTCCAGTGTGAGATCTGCTGTGGTAAATTAGGTGTGATTTTCGACTAAAAGCTATGCCACAATTTTTACATTTGTAGGGCTTCTCTCCAGTGTGAGTACTCCTGTGGCAAATAAGGCCTGAATTTTGACCAAAAGCTTTGCCACAGTCTTTACATTTGTAGGGCTTCTCTCCAGTGTGAGATCTGCTGTGGTAAATTAGGTGTGATTTTTGACTAAAAGCTTTGCCACAATCTTTACATTTGTAGGGATTCTCTCCTGTGTGAGCACTTCTGTGGCAAATAAGGCTTGATTTTTGACCAAAAGCTTTGCCACATTCTATACATTTTTGGGGATTCTCTCCAGTGTGAGATCTGCTGTGGCAAATAAGGCTTGATTTTTGACCAAAAGCTTTGCCACAATCTTTACATTTGTAGGGCTTCTCTCCAGTGTGAGTTCTCCTGTGGCAAATAAGGCCTGAATTTTTACCAAAAGCTTTGCCACAGTCTTTACATTTGTAGGGCTTCTCTCCAGTGTGAGATCTGATGTGGTAAATTAGGTGTGATTTTTGACTAAAAGCTTTGCCACAATCTTTACATTTGTAGGGCTTCTCTCCAGTGTGAGTTCTGCTGTGGCAAATAAGGCTTGATTTTTGACCAAAAGCTTTGCCACATTCTGTACATTTGTGGGGCTTCTCTCCAGTGTGAGTTCTCTTGTGGCAAATGAGGTATGATTTTTGACGAAAAGCTTTGCCACAATCTGTACATTTGTAGGGCTTCTCTCCAGTGTGAGATCTGCTGTGGTAAATTAGGTGTGATTTTCGACTAAAAGCTTTGCCACAGTCTTTACATTTGTAGGGCTTCTCTCCAGTGTGAGTTTTTTTGTGGCAAATAAGGCTTGACTTTTGACCAAAAGCTTTGCCACATTCTGTACATTTGTGGGGCTTCTCTCCAGTGTGAGATCTGCTGTGGTAAATTAGGTGTGATTTTCGACTAAAAGCTTTGCCACAGTCTTTACATTTGTAGGGCTTCTCTCCAGTGTGAGTTTTTCTGTGGCAAATAAGGCTTGATTTTTGACCAAAAGCTTTGCCACATTCTGTGCATTTGTGGGTCTTCTCTCCAGTGTGAGTTCCTCTGTGGCTAATAAGGTGTGATTTTTGACCAAAAGCTTTGGCACATACTTGACATTTGTAGGGCTTTTCTCCATTGTGGTTTCCTCTGTGGTAAATAAGACTTTTTTTTCTACTAAAAGCTTTGCCACATTCTCTATATTTGTAGGGCCTCTCTTCAGTATAAATTCTCTGGTGGAGAACAAAACCTGATTTTTTATATGATTTCTGGTGTTCCCTCTCACTTGTAGTTTTCCCAATTTTCTTTTGTGGTAAATATTCAAGATTACAACTTATACATTTTGCACTTATTACTTCATGAAATATATGTTTTAGGCCCTTTTCTGGTAAATATACTTGGGTATGATTAGGAGTCATGGCTGAAATAGACAAAAATAAAAACAATACCTATTAGACTGCGATAAATATATTTTGCATATGTAACATAAAATTAAGGTAAAGTAATTACATCAGGAGTGTAGCATATTAGTAATTCCAAAGTCACCATAAATCCAAATTATATATTAGTTAAATAAAAAATGTACAGACAAAATTATATTGAGAATATTACCAAAATTATTGTAGAGACCACAGTATCCAAGAGGAGTACATCATTAAGAAGAGTAATATAATAAAGTGTAGAAAAGTATTATTAACAGCCTTTTTTTCCTTCATAAGATAGTATTGTGTATTTAGGAAATATTTACCAGCTACCTTCACTGTCAGTAGAACAAGAGAAATGTAAAACATATACAAACATTTCTGGCTTTTTAAAGAATGTCCAAAAAATGTTTGTGGTCTACCATGACATAGACATGAAAATAACTAGTAGATTTTGAGTGATAATACCATAAATACTCAACAAGGTTAAAGAGGCAATGGACTCTTAAAAAGAAATATGAACAAAAAATTTACTAAGAAATATACACATATATGTCTATAAAATTTATCATAAAAACATTTTTTAAAGGACTATAAAAACCTTGCATAGCCTATGGCCATAATATTTGGATGAATTCAGCACATGACAGTAAAGTATATTAAATTAATTTTTATAATTTCACATTCATGTGATATGAGAATTTCCTTTATTGACAAATACATCTTTGTTCATCTATAAATATATCATGGTATTTTATACTATGTACAAGTTAAAATGAATAAATAGAATGAATTAACACAAGAATTATTTCATATAATTATCAATTTTGTTCCTACGGGTATTATATTCCTTCTACTAGTATTTATGAAGAACATAATACACTCACTATGTGGTAAAATAAAACTCTTGACCCTATTATGCTCAATAAATAAAAATATGGAGACTTTCACTATAATATCAACCCTACACAAAACACAGTACCTGGTGAGCAAAATTTTGCTCACTAAATTTCTGAGTTCCACATGTGAATCAAATGCTCGTTCAACTTAATATCTGCCTGCCACCTTTCACTTAATTCAAAGTCCTGCATATATTTCTTATAACACTTATAACATCTACTGATGGCTCCTTTAATGAACAAATAAAAAACAGTACAGCAAATATAAACAAAGAGAAGCATGGCTAAATCCAAGTGACAAAAAAGAAAAAAAAACATTAAGAATTTAACATAAGGAGATTGACAGTTATGAATTACTCAAAGAACACTAAATAACTATTTTAAAAAGTTTAGGGAGTGAAATTGAAAAATATTAACATCAATGAGCACAATGTTTATGTAAAAAATTCTTTAAGAAAAAATTAGAGGGGCATTACTAGTGTGCAAATTTGAAATTCTACCAATATGGGAGAGGCTTATCAAGCAGTACCAAGTTTAAGAAAAGTCTAAGCAACTTGTACAATACTGTAAAAATTAAAAATCTATAGGATATATAAAGAGAAGTGTTATATATGTATATATACTGTGTTTTGTGTAGGGTTAATATTATAGTCAAAGACTCCATATATTATTTCACATTTCCTATATATATAGGAAGTGTGAAAAGAATCCAAGCATACCACAATAAAAAAAAAAGATCCAGAAATTAAATCACTAATCAAAATAAATAAATAAATATATATATATATAACAAAATAAAATTATAATGATTCATTCACTTCAAAATATTTATGATTACTAATGCATTATTTTAAAACATAAAACAAAAGAAAAAATTGCTAACAGAATCGAATCTAAAAAATGAAAATTTCAAGTCAGTTCCAGCAGAGAGCATGGAAATAAACCAAGCATGATCTGCTTCTAGAGGCCCTATTTGTTTAGAGATGGATAATGCTCCTGCCTTTTCATCTTATCCTTTTGCACAATTTATAATCAATGAGATATAGTTTTAAATCATGAAATTTCTCATAATTCTTTTGGACAAGCTTTTGTTGAGTGAGCAAATTGTATCCTAATATGTTCCTTTTAAAACAGAAACAAACAAAGATCTAGCCTCTCTTATATTTATATACTTTAAATATTTTTTTATTTACAGGCAATGTGTTCAATATACAACATAAATTTAATACACAAAATTGTTCATCTGCATTGAATAGACATTTTATTCTCAAACAGCCATTACTAAAAAAAATTATGTAATACATGAGGTTCCATCTGACCAGCATTTTTGATCATGTGGGAAAAAGCATAGACTGCTACTCTTATGCCAACATGTCCTGTTTGGACTCTACCTTCATGCATGAAAAATAGCAACTATAAATGTACATCAGGGACTTCACAAGCTTATTTCTAAGTTTTATTTAACCCTGGAAGATAAGAGTTCATCCAAACAAGAGAATAATCATTCTTCTTAAAAGAGGAGGATCATTAAATTAGGACCCAAAGATACATGAATTCTAGTTAATTCTAGTTACTGGGAGGGGGAATATAAAACCATTAAGAGCCTCAGCTCAACAGGTGTTGACTAAAATGGGGTTAGAATGTACTCTAGATAACTTTGTTACTGCTTTGATTGATAAACTCACACAAAACTCTGTAAATGCTTTGGTCTTAATAACAATTTTGGTCTGTTTCTGTACACCATCTCTGGGAAAATTAGTACTGTCAGATCCTGGACTTCTAGAACCCATTATAATATCTTGACTCACTTGCATAATATTGTTATATACCTGCAAAAATGTCTCATTGTTGTCTTAGCAGAATAATGTGTCCTTACCATCCACATAGTATTTAATAGGTCACCATCCTGTGCAATTTATACATATAAGATCTATTCCTCTTGATAAAAACAGTGATGAGTCAGTGAAGCTTCTCTCTAAGGCAGAATGTAATAAGTCGATATTCTCTTTAGTGGGTTTACCTGGACTAGCTCTACAAAATTATAAAACTTCTATGAAACTCACCTATGCTATCATGAACAGTATTATTCATGCCTCCATGGATGTAAATATGCTTAATGAAGAACAAAAACAACATTGTCAACCCATACTTGACAATCATGCTAAAATTGATTGTCTGTTATTGTTACATCATAAAGGATATCAGAAGTTTAATAACATGTGTTCCTTCAATTTAAGTTATAATAGTAATTTTATTTCAAAGACTTAGATTACTTTAAACATATCATTCATAAGGTTGAACAAGATGATGGATTTTGGACTTGTTGGATTTGTTAACTTCATGTTTACTCAATTTCATGTGGGTCAAAAATATTCATAGGTGCATGTTTACTGATGTTGGAACTTCCTGTTGTCTATGTCTGCCCTATTTTTTGCCCCCACCAGCATTACGGAGATAAGTAATATTATTTATTTAAAAGGCCTTTAAAAAGAGGGGAGGTATTAGGTATTCTGACCTTGGAATAGACAGGAAAGTGTTGGAGTGATTGTAACTGGCACCCTGAGTCCCAAAATTGTAATGCCCAATAGTTTCTCCCTGAAGCTATTAAGACAACTCTACAGGTGCACTATCTAGTCTCTGTGGTAATGTCCTTAGGGAGAAGGGGCTCTATATTTGTATTAACTGTTCCTAATCTTGGATAGCTAGTACTTGGGCTTAAAGAAAAACTGGGTTAGAATGTATTAATGGTATTATAAAGTATGTAATTTTGGATTAATATATGTGCAGCTGTTAAGAGAGGTGGCCAGTAATTTTTTTTCTTTTTTTCTTTTCACTGTGTGTGTCTCTCTCTCTTCTCTTTGCTTCTTTAAAAGTTTCCTTACAAGAAGATTTGAAACAGATCATGCTGGCCCTCAAAACAAAAGGTAAGTTTTGATGGCTAATTTGAATAAACTGGGACATCACTAAAGAAGAAAACAGAGAACAAGGAATTCGAAAATGTGATAAATGTAGGGCAGTATGTGTTCAATGATTACAATCAAAATAAATAAATCTAAGCTTCTGAAAATTTCTTCTGCTGGATTTTTTCAACATTTTTTAGTTTGGTTTTCTCCTTGACATTTGAATGACTCAACTGTGTCCCCTGCTATGTGTAGTCTACAATAGTTTACATCACTAAATTATACTAGGTAATATCTAAAGTGAAGAATATCTGTACTTAAAATGCCCTTATGTCCTTTTTCATTGAAACACAAATCTGAAACTCATTCTTATAGAGAAGTTCACAGAAGATATACTCTGCAACAGAAGTAAATTAAATAATAATTAGTAGTTAATAATTTTAAAGGGAAATTAAACTTACCCAGGAAGGCAAAGTTTCTATAATTCTCTAGCATCACATCTCTATATAAATTTTTCTGAGCAGGCTGAAGGCATTCCCACTCCTCTTCAGTAAAATCAATGGCTATATCCATAAATGTTAACAGTTCCTAAAATAAGAGTAGGTAAATAAATAACACATTGACCACATGAACATTTGCACAGTCTGTAATGTAATTAAAGTTGAAATAAGAGTTAGTAGACTATCATATAGGTAGTGTACTTCTGCAGAAAAAGTGATTGAAGTTCAAAAAAGTATACATACACCAAATTTATGAAACACAATATAAAACTCAGGCATTATCCCCAAAATATTTTTTTTTCATTTTTTATGTCTTGATCTAAATTATACATATTTTTCAGATGAGAAAATCATGGTAATTAAGAACGGGAACCCTCAAATTTTAATTGTACAACCACTAATCAGAGATTTACTAATGTGTAGAATCTTATTTGTTATTTCTCTAATAGATCTAGCTATTCTGAATGTGTAGTGAGATCTCTAGTAATTCCAGCATCAATGGTATAAGAGAAATTTTGAAATGCAACAAGGTAGACAAACCACTTAATGAAAATATTTAACAGTTTATTTAAGTTCAAACATTTTATGTTTTTTATGTGTGTTATTAATATAAAAAATAGCAACAACAATCCTGTTTGAATTATCCTTTCTACATTTTGTATTAACATACAAAATTATATATATATATATACAAAATTTGATCGATGTTTATATTGTATGATATTTATAATAGAATATACGTATAGCTCTTAAAACAAATATAATTTGTTTTTTTTAATTTGTTCTTTCTAGTTCTAACTGAGAGTAAAATTGATTTTTATGATATTATGAAAGCATGGGATATATCTTATCCTAGTTAAAATTTTGTTCTTCGTGGTTACAATGGTAAGATTCACTTACAGATATATATATTTTAAATTTTTATCCTTTTCCCTTTTATTTATTTATTTATTTATTTATTTATTTATTTATTTATTTTTGTTTACAATTGTGCAATCTACTGATCTTCTTTTCTTACCCTTCCCCACTTTATGAGCTTCAGATTTCACATCTCAGCAATAACTTTCAACTTTTGGTCTTAAAGAAATGGTTTGTTTCACTTCACATAAAATCTCCAGATTCATCCATTTCCTAGCAAATGTCAAAAAGTCATTCTTACTTATGGCCAATTCATAGTTTATTGTGTACATAAGCATCGGTTTTTTGTCCTGTCATTATTGAATGGACCCATTTCATCATTGAATGGTTGGTTTTATAACTTAGCTATTGTGAATTGTGCTGCTATAAACATAAATGTGGCTATGTCAATGTAGTATGCTGATTTTATGTCCTTTGTGCATATACCATGCAGTCAAAAAACTGGGTAAAATTGAGGTTCCATTTCTTTAACAATATTCATACAAGTTATTATGTTTCACTTAGACCTCTATACAGCTGGAAAAAGTGGAATTAATCTATACCTGAGGTAAAAATAAAACATATACAAAAAAATTATAAGCCATAAAATGACTAGAATTTATTATCAAATCATTCATCCCAATAAAAAGCTAATTTTTTTTATATTTATTTTTTAGTTATTGGCGGACACAACATCTTTGTTTGTATGTGGTGCTAAGGTTTGAACCTAGGCCACACACATGCCAGGCAAGTGAGCTACCGCTTGAGCCACATGCCCAGTCCCTAAAAAGTAAAATTTAAAAACTAAAAATAAAGAAAGTCTAAGCAAAAGAGAAAAATTAGAAGCTATTAAAGATAAACATAACACAGAGTTACCAGTATCAATGTTGGTGCTTTTAAAAAGCAAATGAGGGCTGGGGATGTGGCTCAAGCGGTAACGCGCTCGCCTGGCGTGCGTGCGGCACGGGTTCGATCCTCAGCACCACATACCAACAAAGATGTTGTGTCCGCCGAGAACTAAACAATAAATGTTAAAAATTCTCTCTCTCTCTCTCTCCCTCTCTCTCTCTCTCCCCCCCCACTCTCTCTTTAAAAAAAAAAAAAAGCAAATGAGCCCAGTCTAGTAATGGACAACTGTAGTTCCAGTGACTAAGGAGGATAAGAAAAATGGATCATGAATTCTAAGACAATATTATATGTAATATTGTCTTATATATGTTGTATTGAGCAACTTAGTGAGGCACTTAGCAACTCAGCAATACTGTCTCTAAATAAAATATTAAAAAAGGACTGAGGATGTTGCCTTATTGTTAAGCACCCCTAGGTTCAATCTTCAATACAAATTTTTTAAAAAGCAGATACAATTAAAAAAGCACCAGCAAATTTGAAAATTTAAAAAATAAAAAATATATCAATTATACAGTATGTAATTGCAAATATAGGCATATATAATGATTTCTCACTTTATGGAAATACTCTCTGGAAAATTTATCCTAAAAATCTTCTTCAATTTTCCAACTCTCTGAGTGCAATGACAGAATCTAGATGGTATAGACTAGTACATGTCTAAGATATTTGCTAGATCCATGGTTGTACATAAAGTCAACTGCTGACCAAAATACCATGATGCCACATGATTGATGTTATGAAGTAAAATCAATCAGGGTAAACCTCATAATTATATAAATGGTGGAACTAGAGAAAACACCAACAACAAAACTCTTAAAACATGCTAGGATATTGGGAAAGGAGTGTGATAATAAAATGCTATTTTATCCCTTCACTCATAAAACATAACAACATATTTTGACACATTAAATGCAGAACATAAGTTATTAATAAATAATACTGAAATATATATGAAAGTACAAAGCTCAAAAGTTTATATAAAAAAAACAGGGTTCGTATGTGGGTGCACACATGAAATATCTACTATTCTGGAGTCTAAGGCATGAAGTTCACAATTTAAGGCCAACTGAAGTAATTGAGAAAACCCCATCTGGAAATAAAATTTAAAGCAGAGCTGAGAATATGCTCAGCATTAAGACAAAACTTCTGAAGCGGAAATGAGGAAAAACACTCCATTCACAATATTCTCCAAAAAAATAAAATACTTGGGAATCAACCTAACAAAAGAGGTGAAAGATTTATACAATGAAAACTACAGAACCCTAAAAAGAGAAGTAGAAGAAGATCTTAGAAGATGGAAAAATATACCCTGTTCATGGATAGGCAGAACTAACATTATCAAAATGGCGATATTACCAAAAGTTCTCTATAGGTTTAATGCAATGCCAATCAAAATCCCAATGGCATTTCTTGAAGAAATAGATAAAGCAATCATGAAATTTATATGGAAAAATAAAAGACCCAGAATAGCAAAAGCAATTTTAAGCAGGAAGTGTGAATCAGGCGGTATAGCGATACCAGATTTCAAACTGTATTACAGAGCAATAGTGACAAAAACAGCATGGTACTGGTACCAAAACAGGCGAGTGGACCAATGGTATAGAATAGAGGACACAGAGACTAATCCACAAAGTTACAACTATCTTATATTCGATAAAGGGGCTAAAAGCATGCAATGGAGGAAAGATAGCATCTTCAACAAATGGTGCTGGGAAAATTGGAAATCCATATGCAACAAAAAGAATCTGAAATCCCCTCCTCTCGCCATGCACAAAAGTTAACTCAAAATGGATCAAGGAGCTTGATATCAAATCAGAGACTCTGCATCTGATAGAAGCAAAAGTTGGCTCCGATCTGCATATTGTGGGGTCGGGTTCCAAATTCCTTAATAGGACATTCATAGCATAAGAGTTAATAACAAGAATCAACAAATGGGACTTACTTAAACTAAAAAGTTTTTTCTCAGCAAGAGAAAAAATAAGAGAGGTAAATAGGGACCCTACATCATGGGAACAAATTTTTACTCCTCACACTTCAGATAGAGCCCTAATATCCAGAGTATACAAAGAACTCAAAAAATTAGACAATAAGATAACAAATAACCCAATCAACAAATGGGCCAAGGATCTGAACAGATACTTCTCAGAGGAGGACATACAATCAATCAACAAGTACATGAAAAAATGCTCACCATCTCTAGCAGTCAGAGAAATGCAAATCAATACCACCCTAAGATACCATCTCACTCCAGTAAGATTGGCAGCCACTATGAAGTCAAACAACAACAAGTGCTGGCGAGGATGTGGAGAAAAGTGTATTCTTGTACATTGCTGGTGGGACTGCAAATTGGTGTGGCCAATTTGGAAAGCAGTTTGGAGATTCCTGGGAAAGCTGGGAATGAAACCACCATTTGACCCTGCTATTGCCCTTCTTGGACTATTCCCTGAAGACCTTAAAAGAGCATGCTACAGGGATGCTGCCATATCAATGTTCATAGCAGCACAATTCACAATAGCTAGACTGTGGAACCAACCCAGATGCCCTTCAATAGATGAATGAATAAAAAAAATGTGGCGTCTATACACAATGGAGTACTATGCAGCAATAAAAAATGACAAAATCATAGAATTTGCAGGGAAATGGATAGCATTAGAGCAGATTATGCTTAGTGAAGCTAGTCAATCCCTAAAAACCAAATACCAAATGTCTTCTTTGATATAATGAGAGCAACTATGAACAGAGCAAGGAGGAAGAGAAGGAAGAAAAGACTAACATTTAACAGAGTCATGAGATGGGAGGGAAAGGGAGAGAAAAGGGAAATTGCATGGAAATGAAGAGAGACCCTCACTGCTATACAAAATTACATATAAGAGGTTGTGAGAGGAATGGGAAAATAAACAAGGAGAGTAATGAATTACAGTAGATGGGGTAGAGAGAGAGGATGGGAGGGGAGGGGAGGGGGGATAGTAGGGGATAGGAAAGGTAGCAGAATACAATTACTAATTGGGCATGATGTAAAATTGTGGATGTATAACCGAGGTGATTCTGCAATCTGCATTTGGGATAAAATTGGGAGTTCATAACCCACTTTAATCTAATGTATGAAATATGATATGTCAAGAGCTTTGTAATGTTGTGAACAACCAATAAAAAAATAAAAAAATTAAAAAAAAAAGACACTTTGGTTGAATTCCTAATATCATAAAAGAAAAAAATAGGTTTTTTTGTTTTCAAAATTATATAATATAATAGATTTAAACTTATGAATTACAAAATATTAATTCAAGGGCTGGGGATGTGGCTCAAGTGGTAGCGCGCTCGCCTGGCATGCGTGCGGCCCGGGTTCTATCCTCAGCACCACATACCAACAAAGATGTTGTGTCCGCCGAGAACTAAAAAATAAATATTAAAAAAAAATTCTCTCTCTCTCTCTCTCTCTCTCTCTCTCTCTCTCTCTCTCTCTCTCTCTCCCCTCTCTCACTCTCTCTTTAAAAAAAATATTAATTCAAAAAATGTATTCAAATGATTACATTAAAAGCTACAAAACTGACAAGGGGGGAAAAAAAACCCTAATTTCCTCACATATAGTCAAATGCTTATAAGAAGAACAAATACAACAGATTGCGAAAGAAAAACAAAAAATTATTGGAGAATCACATTAAAAAGGATATATCTAAGTGTTCAATAATCATAAAAACTCAAAATCTTTAGAAATTAGATAACATTGAATAAAATCACATCATATAAATGAATTAAATAGTATTTATGAATATGTGGAATAAATGCATTCACAAAAAAAGGAAAATAACAATTTAAGCTTTTATTATCTATTTGTAGAAACTGTTTTGTAAATCATATGTATATGATACACCCACACAGTAATCATAGACTAAAATTACAGCAACTGTACATGAGAATACAGCCACATTCTTTCAGAGTTGAAACCAAGGGGCATGGCTAAAGAGGAAGAAATAATAATTAAATTTTGTAAAATGTAAATTCTAGGGGCTAGAATATTTGTTGATGTATTATATCCAGTCTGACAAATACAATAAAATACCATGTATATTTTATGCTGATGTCACATGAATGTTGCATTTCATATGAAAGTATGTTTACAAAAGAATATACAGTATTTGAGAAAATAAAAATACAGAAAAGAACATAAAAGACTCAAATATTCAACATATTTACAAAGAATAAAACTATTATACAAATGATCACTTTTTTCAAGGTACCCTTTAACAAAAACTGGTCATAATTTAATCATCCTTTACTTTTTGTTAAAGAATAAATCAAAGCAACAACTTCTAAAATTTTCTTGGAAAGTTGAATGTATATAAAATTAGACAAGAACTCTCTCATACATAAGAGCAAATGTACTAGTGATCAATACCTGACACTAATGCATGTTAAAATATTACAACAGTGTAGTAATTTTAAGATAAAGAAATAACAATACAGAAAACTACTTAGGGTAATTCATATGTATGCAAATATCTTTTTACTGATAATTATTATAAGTGTATAAATCAAAACATATCAATAAAATATTTAATGTTAGTGAATGCTACAATCCAACCTCAAGGTAGATGTTAGAATAAAAGGCATAGATTACAAAAGCGACTTGTATGCAGTATGTGTGTGACACTGAAATTATACACAAGCATCCACCAAACAGCAGATATAAAGAGAGATAATTTTAAAAACTAAAATAAAAATAAATAAAAGCAGAATATAAGCCTCCCTCCAATTATGGATACACCAAATAAATACATACTCCTGTTTTGAGTCCATCAAAAAACTGTAAAGGAATTAGAGGCACACAAATTGGGAAACTGGAAAAAAAATATCGAGCAAGACATAAGTAGAGGGGCTGTGGATGTGGCTCAAGCGGTAGCGAGCTCATCTGGCATGCATGCAGCCCGGGTTCGATCCTCAGCACCACATACAAACAAAGATGTTGTGTCTGCTGAAAACTAAAAAAAATAAATATTAAAAACTCTCTCTTTCTCTTAAAAAAAAAGACATAAGTAGAATGCACTTGAAGATTTTCCAAATTTGAGCAATATGCAAAATTACTGGAACAAAATGCCCAAATCCAGTGTTAATATAAATAAAGGAAGATTGATTTGGGTTTGAACTATATTATTTAACTCTAAATTGGCTGTAGTTTAAATGCTAATTTATCTGTACACACAGAGAAAGGAATAAGATATACATGAGTATTTACTCCAGGAAGGAAAAGAAATAAGTGGTTTTCTATGGCCATGCAAGATCCATTGACTTTATTCCATTAGACAAGAGTGAAAGAGGTGTTAAATCTTAAGGGAACCCCTTAATCCCTTAGAGGGATTTGCCAACATTTTCTAAAAATGCAAATAGCTGTTGCTGACAGTTGAACTTTTATCTAGACAGTACCAAAATATTAACAGAGAAATACAGACCACCACTGAAAGACAAAGTGGCAGTTTAGCACTTCTTGAGCTCTATCACCCAGCTCACTTTACTAATAACATCAGACCTAATCCATTCTTTTTGTAAGTAATTTGTCCTGATATTAACTTTTTCCATTCAATGGACTACATCTGAAACCTCAAAGCATTGAAAGCACTGGTAACTGTGCAGGTGCAAATCTCCCTAGAACAAAAAGAAGTGTTTTCACATTGGTGTGCCAACATTGTAATGGGCTAAAATCTCAAATATTAGTGAAGAAAAATGGTTACAATCACAGATGCCTCTTTATTTCTAAAATAGGTGCATATCAATTTTTTTTCCAGTGAACATAAGGCACCCTCCAACTATAAGATCTTCTGCATGAACACAGCTGTTAGAATGGCTACTCTCAAAAAGTGGAATAGTAAGTAGTACTCCAATTATATGAATATGGAAGAAAGAAATACTATGCTAGACTATAAAATTAGTGAAGACATTTTTAATAAAATTTAAGTTGAGAGTTCTATAAGTTATTTCTTTGAGAAACTAAGCTCTCTACATTTATACTGCTCTTGAACAAGAAAATCCCCGAGTACTTGTCTGGACTTATGAGAGGCATTAGATGTTCCAGCTGTGGCATCCTCATATTACATAGTTCTGAAACACAGTTCCAGGAAAATACCAGAGTATGGAATGAAAATGGTCTTATACACATTTCACAAATGAGCATAAAGACACTCTGATAGGTTGTCTGCCTTTAGAGACACAAAGGAAAAATAGAAACACATGATTTTTCCAATATCAAGTGATTCTTCTTTACTTTTCAATTATGTAAATTGCTTATAAACAACAACAACAAAAATTTTTGCTTTTGATTTTTTTCTATGGTACTGGGGATTTGAAAGAGCAGCATGTTAATTCTGGGCTACATACCCAGCCATGTTTTAAAATCATGAGACAGGTTTTTCTAATTGTCTAATTAGTCTACCTAAGTTCCTGATGTTTACCTTGAAATTGCAATCTTACTGACTTAGCCCACTTGAGTCTCTGGAATTAACATGCATATATAATTGCACCCAGAGAGAAAAAAAATACTTTAAAGTCTCATCCAGTTTTTGGTATACCATGTTCATTTCAAATATAATATTGGGAAAATAACTGATAATTCTGCAAAAATGTAACTGATAATACTGGAAAAGGGGGAAGTTGTCATTGAACAGAAAGCTCACATTTTATATATAAATGCAACTCACAATACAAGGAGATAAATTTAAAATCACATTCAGCAACTGTCTGAAGATTAAAAAAAAGTTTAAAAGTACCAGGTATGTAGCAAAGTGGTAGAGTATTTCTGGCTAAATCCACAATACCACAATCTCCAAAAAGAAGGAGAATGAATTAAGGAGGAAAAAAACCTGAGATACCTATAGAATATCTCACCCTGCTCCTGGAGGAAAAAACACATAGATTTGTAATTATGATGATCTCCTCACTCCAGAATCCACAACACAATCTGAGAAGATTCGGAAATATTGCCGCAAATGTTCTCACATAGAATTTAAGATAGGGGCTGAAGATATTCTATAGGATACTATAGGACTTCCAGTGTCTACTGTTAATATATGATCCAGTTGACTGGCCAGTAGAAATTCATGGATGACCTTCTTCAAAAAAAGACACAGGAATGCAGAAACCAAAGATTACACCAAGGATTCTAGCAAACCATTGCCAGTTCCCACCATAGTCAGTGCAGCCAGTTTGAACCAGACTCACCATCCAATCTCAGGATTTCACTGCACACTCATCATTTACTCTATTTTTAGGAACCACATGTCCTCTCTATAAATCACAAAGTACCCTATACAGGAGAAAAAAAATCAGGTTCACTGAACATAAGTGATGAAGCCTAGAAGTGGATACCCACTCTGGCAGACTTGACACCAAATGGTCAAAACTTGCTTCTCTTTATTGAATGTGTGTAGAATGGACAATTTTTATATAAGGGGTCCTGATTGGACATAACTTATGCCTTCATATGCTCAATCTGAACCTAGTGAGTTTTTTGAGAGTCAGGAGATAAACTCAAATCCAGAAATAAATGATGTCACAATTGTAGGGTCTTTTTCTGTACATACATATATTTATTTATTTATTTATTTATTTATTTATTTATTTATTTATTTATTTTGAGGATCTGGGAATTAAAATCCAGATCCTCAGGCGGCATCAAATTTATGGCAACGTATCCTTGGAGAAGTAAAATCCAGCCAACCCAGAAAAGCATTTACATTTAAACTTGCGTATGAGGCCTTTTGAATGTGTAGATTATGTATGTAAATATATTATTTATGGATGAAAATAATACAGTGACAATCTTGTAAAATTTCAGTTAACTTCTCTTGTAAGAAAATAGATTGAACATTAAAATTATATGATGTGGAAAGATAATTTTTTTAGAATTCATATAAAAATAGTAAAATTGAATTTTATAGTATAACCCATAATTTCCACTATGTGAAAATTACCATTATATATTTAAAATATTACTAATAAAGTATATGTATTTTTGGAACAGCACTCTCAAAACTATATCAGGAGTCCAGAAAATCTCAGTTCACAGAAGCATATTTGAGAGTTATGCTTGTCCTCAGTTCAAGAAGATGAAGGACATGATCACTTCTTTTTATTCTACAGTTGAATGGTACATTTACTTTTTAACCAATATTTCTCCTGAGATATAAAAAACTAGAGAGAAACTTCCCTGAGTCAGGGCAACAAGATTTCACCAGAAAGTGTATGGTGTGTGTATGTTTGTAATATATATATATATATATATATATATATATATATATATATATATATATATATATATTTCCCCAGATCCAAAGATTTTAGTCTATTATTTAAGTTGACTAATGGAATATTCTTATTTTTATGACATGATCTTAGACCAAATAGCCTATCTATAACATTTTCTTTTTATTTATAGGATAAAATCCCCTTAAAAAAGTGAACTTGAAATGAAGATGAATTGTGTTGCTATCATGATGTCATACACATGTAATCCCAGGTAGGGGATTTAAAATTTTGCTCCTTTAAGAATACTACTAAAGCACAAGAAATAGAAACAAGAGTCACTAGGTGGGATGAATTCAAACTGAAAAGATTCTTCTCAGCAAAAAAAAAAAAAAAAAAAAGGTGAGGTGAAAAGTGATACCAGAGATAGGGGCAAATTTTTACCACATGCACATCAAGTAGAAACCTAATTTCCAGGATATATAAATAACTTAAAAAACTTAATACCAAAAAACAAATTTTCCAATCATTAAATGAAATGGACTATGGAACTGAAGAGACACACTTTTTAGAAGATAAACAATCAATAAATCAATAAAAAATGTTAAACATCTCTAGCAATTAAAGAATTGCAAATCAAAACTACTCCAAAATTTAATCTTACACCAATCAGAATGGCAGTTATTAAAAATACAAGCAAAAATTTATGTTGGTGAGGATGTGAGAAAAAAGCCCCACTGTAAAAATGTTGGTAGGACCCTAAATTTGTGACACCAATCTGGAAAAAAATAAGGAGATTCCTTAGAAAACTTGGAAAGAAACCGAAATTTACCCAGCTACCCAACTCCTCAGTTTAGACCAACCAGAGCTAAAAACGGAATAATACAGAGGCATATCCACATCAATGTTCATAGCAAAACAATTTACAATAGATAAACTATAGAACCAATCTATATGTTCTTCAATAGATGAATGGATAAAGAAAATATGGTCTATTTACACAGTGGAATAATACTGAGCATTAATAGAGAATAAAATTATGGAATTGGGAAGTAAATGAATGGAGTTGGAGAATATCATGTTAAGGCAAGTAAGCCAATCCTCCTAAACCAAAGACGTAAGGTTTTCTCTGCTAAGTGGATGGTGACCCACAACCACAATGAGGGAAGTGGGAGGTAGCATGGAAGAAATGAAGAAACTTTGAATAAGACAAAGGGGAGGGAGGTGATGGGAGATGGTAGAGATGGCGCAATGAGATGAAAATCTTTTTGTACCCAAAGTAGAGTTGCATTGGTTTTGTAACTATACTTTCTGTACAACAAGAGAAATAAAAGTTTGTGCTCCATTTGTGTACTATGAAGTGAAATGTATTCTGCTCTATTAGCAAGTTAGAAGAAATTAATAAATTAATTGATTTCTAAAAATTCAGGAAAGAGATTTACATTTCCCTAGATCTATATATAAACATATATAAGGATATATAACATATAACATATTTAGTGTATATAATTTATGAACAATTTTTTCATATTTCTATAAATTTTTTTAAAGAAATGACAACAGAAGCATTACAATACTTATTTCTTGTATAGAACACAATTCTTCATATCTCTGGTTGTATATAAAGTATGGTGATACAAATTTGTGTCTTCGTACATGTACTTTTTATTATGGTCTCTATCACCTTCCACCATTCTTGAAAATCCCGTGTCCCCTTTCTTTTCCTCCCACCCTTCTTTTTTATTGAGAATCCATCTATTTCTCTCATGCTCCCCCTCCCTACCCCATTGTGAGTCAGCCTCCTTATATTTGGCATTTTTCTTTTAATTGGCTAACATCACTTAGCATTATCTTCTTCAATTCTATCCATTTACCTGCAAATGCCAGACATGATTATATACCTAGAAGACTCAAATATCTCCACCAGAAAACTTCTAGATCTCATAAATAAATTTAGAAAAGTAGCAGGATACAAAAATCAACATCCATAAATCAAAGGCATTTCAGTATATCAGTAAAAAATCTTCTGAGAAAGAAATGAATAAAACTACCCCATTTACAATAACTTCAAAAAAATACTTGGGAATCAACTTAATGAAAGAGGTGAAGGGTCTATACAAGAAAAACTACAGAAACCTAATGAAGAAAAATCAAAAAAGACCTTAAAAAATGGAAAGATCTACTTTGCTCATCAATAGGTACAATTGATATTATTAAAATGACAGTACTACCAAAGCACTATGCAGATTTACTGCAATTCTGATCAAAATCCTAATGGCATTCCTCATAGAAATGAAAAAAGCAACAATGAAATTTATCTGGAAAAATAAAAGATACCAAGAATAGCTAAAGTAAACCTTAGCAGAAAGAGTGAAGCAGGTGGCATCACTATACCAGACCTTAAACCATACAACAGAGTAATGGTAACAAAAACAGCATTGCATTTGAAAAAAAATACTGCAGATGAAAGGTACAGAATAGAGGTCACAGAGACTAACCCACAAAATTATAATTATTATATATTAGACAAAGGTGTCAAAACATGCACTGGAGAAAAGATAGCCTCTTCAAAAAAACCACCATCTCTCACCATGCACAAAACTCAACTCCAAGTGTGTCAAGAACCTAGGAACTAACCCAGATATTCTGTGTCTAATGGAATAAAATACAGGCTCTATTCTTCATCATGTGTGATTAGGCCCCAATTTATGTAATAAGACACTGATAGCACAAGAATTAAAACAAATTATCAATAAATGGGATAGAATCATACAAAAAAGTTTATTCTCAGCAAAAGAAACAATCGGTGAGGTGAAGACAAAGCCTATATTTTAGGAGGAATAATTTACCCCTCACATATCAGACAGAGCACTAATCTCTAGGGTACATAAAGAACTCAAAAGACTAAGCAAATAATACTAATAGTGATGATGATGATGATGATGATGATGATGATGATGATAATCCAATCAAGAAATGAGCCAAGGATCTGAACAGAGAGTTTTTAAAAGAGAATATACAATTAATCAACATTTTGTTAATATATATGATTGGTTATGGCCCTCCCTTTTCAGTACCAAGAACACTTCTGGTTCAGTTTCTAAGGAGGGGAAACATGACCAAGAATTATTCTCAACTCTCCTTTATAAATTATCAAATACAATTATCTATGTTATTTTTTAAACATAGCTGGACATAAGAAATATAGGTTTAGAGCAGAGAACATTTTTATTAGAAACACAGTGTAAAAGAAAGAAAAAAAACATAATTATTTGTACCACATTGAACCACAAGAGAAATGGAACCTGGAATTCAGAAAAGAAAGATTCAAACTTTTATACTTTGGAATGTGGATGACATGGATGCCTAAAGTGAAAAGGTTATTACAAGCTTTTGAAAGAAAATTTATGTGAGTGGCAGATAATGGTTAACCAAATAGAATCTGCACAGTGTATTCCAGGGGCTTTGTCAGCTGTGCACTACAGAACATACAGGTATTCATAGCCTCATGAAGAGCATTATTCATCTGTGCCCTCTAAAATTATTCCCATAGTACAGATGAAAAAACATGGGTATCTGGATACTAAATGACAATTAAGCAGCCCACAGAAAACTACCCAGATACAGAACTGTATGAAATTTCTTCAAAGACCATCAATGTATTGTCAGCTCCTGACACAGGGATGTGAGTCTGGGGAAATATTATTTTCTCTGCATTTTGAAGAGAGTGCATTGAGAATACATTTCAGGGGCAACATAAATACTTTTTTCTCTTTCATATTAAGAAACTCTTCAGAAAAACAGTTCACAAGACAGATTTCTTAGAAGGGTAAATGCCTGAAGATTACAAAAAAAAAAAAAAATCAGTGGCCCTGAGTGACTCAGTAAGAAAATAAATCTAAAAGGCTTATAAGAAACTGAAAAGCAAAAAAGTAACTATTTCTAAAAATAAATATGTTCATTAGTTGCTATCTCCACAACATTTCATTAGGTAAACAACAAATTATGTATGAATATTTCTAGGATTGGCCAAATTTTATTCCATATGATTTTATATTAAATTCCAAAGTCCACATAATAGAATTCATGATTCACTGCCAAAAATATTACAGAAAACAATTTTTTAAGGAGCAGATGTTTAGTAAATGTCATTTAACAATTTTATTACCATATGATTTTAAAGAATTTTCATTCATTTTCTGACAGCCATAGTGTAGAGAAATTTCTTATTTATTTTTCCTGTAGTAATTAACAAAGATAAGCCCTAGAATCAACTTTAAATAATCTACCCTTACAATTACACAAGAAACCTATAATAAATGAAGAGCTAAAAAAAAGTCAATTTTAAAAAATAATTTAAACGTTTTTATTTATTTGAAATCAATCTCTAGCTGCATTTTTTGGATCCTTTTCTCACCTTTTAAGCCAAAATTATATAAAAGACAGAAGTTTGAACTTCATATTTATACATGAGATATGTTTATTAACTATAAAAATTCAAAATCTTTAGAAATTTAAGAAAAAAAATAAAAACCCATCATGAGAAAAATTAAGTAATATTGATGAACATTTAAAACAAACTAATAATCATTAACTCAAAAGAAGTTTAAATTAGTATCTATTTGTAGAAACTATTTTGCTATTAAATATACATGATACTCCCCATCACAGAGACTTACTAAAATTAGAGCATGTGTGATCATGATAACATGTAAGTATGCAATGGTACTCATCCAAACACTTGAAGACCAAGCTCAATACAATATACATCTTAGAAGATACAAATGGTCACTGGGGCCAGTAACATTTAATATATATCCAGTTTAAAAAAGAGCATAAAACACTATGTATAAATTTTACATAGGTGCCTTATGCAAGTGGTATTTCACATGTGTACATTTTTAGAAACAAAATATGTAGAACTTATGAGAAAATAAAAGTCACAAAAAGCACATAAAAGACTGAATTATACATCCCATGTAAATAATAAAACTCACCATTGCAAAGGTGATAATTTTTCCCCAAATTAACCAACAATATATCTCACTAAAACTTCTATGTACAAATATGAATATATAACAGTGAAGTCTACTTTTATGTGTATTCTACAAAGCAATAATTCAAAAAACTATATATAAATATATGATAGAATTAAATAGAATAGGGAAAGAGTAACTACTGGATACTGAAGGGGAGCAAATTATATTTCATGTTTTATGGTTATGTCAAAATAAACCTTACTATTATATACAAGAATAATGCAATAATAAAAAAATCAAGCTTTACTTTAAATGAAGTAAGAAACCAAAGCATAAATTTTTAAAATTTATCTACAAAGTTATATGTAACTTTAGCCAAAAACCTTTTCAATTATAAGAGCAAAAAAAGAACTTATCATGGCCTACTATTCATATATGGTGTGAAATTATAATATTGCAATAATAAAAAATTCACAATATAAATAAGATCCCCATATGAATACATATGTATGTAAAAACAGTATGCTTTATTGCAATAGCAAATACTAGATAAATCAAACCATAACAAAAATAATCTCAGCAACTTAGCTAGAGCCTTTCTCAAAATAAATGTAAACCTGCTAGGGCTGTTTACTGATGAAGAGTCCTTGCTTCCCCAATGCTGAAGTATAACACCAGAGAAGTGCACCAAGGCACATTTAGAGTAGAAAGTAGAAGCTTTATTAAAGGACAGTAGAAAAGACTTCTCCCCAGAAGAAAAAGGGAACCAAAGAGGTAAAATCCATGAAAGGGATTTTTTTTTTAAGTAAGGTCTTTTTAGCTTTTTATACCTAAGGTCTTCCTTCAGCTATCCCCCATTCCTGTTACATTTCTGTCCTTTGTTCTGTTATCTTGCAGTGTTGGAATGTAGGTGGGAAGACCCAAAGTGTGGAGGACAGGTGGCCTGAAGGAGTAATCTGGGCTGGAAGGGATTTTGGATTAGCATCACTATGATAGCTGTGAGCTGCTTCATTAAAATTTCCTAGGGATTGGCTCAGAGCCTTGGGGACATTTTCAATTCTTGTTATCCTGGACTTCATTCTCAATATGGTTTTCATTCTTGATTTTACTGGATATTAGACCGAATTTGCCTAACTACACTAACTACCTATCTATAAATCTGGCTTCACTACCAAGGATATGGCTAAGTAGTACAGTATCCCTGAGTTCACCTAACTTTAACAAAATAATAATAATGAAAAAATTAAAAATAAAAGAAGGTCAAAATGAAAATTAGCTAGCTCAAAAGAAAATTAGGTACCTCAAAATGACAGTTCTTCTCCTGCAGGAAAATGGACCTTGGAGATTTGATTTTGATAATTATTCCACCTGTCAATCTCCAGCATCTGGTAAGACACTGGGATGCAGGAACACACCTGCTACATAGTATTTTATGCAGATTCTGAGGATTCCCTTTGAGTATAAGGAAGGCAGCAAAGAGTCTATGCCACTGACATGTTCCCGACCTGGTTGGCCAGTAGGACTGAAGAAATAGTGGCCCAGTGGAGGAGTTAAGCCTGCAGACTCCAGAGACTGCCCAGAGTCACAATCTGCTAGCTCCTGTTTTCAACACAGCCAGTCTTGTGGTTCCAATAGTCTTTCTCCACCAGCCTCCCTTGCTAGGCCAATGCACACTCACCATTTCCTGGTTCTCAGAAGTAGGGCTACTTGGGATCCTCAGTTTCTGCAAAGCAGAACAACATGTGACTCTGAAGTGTGAGACTACAGATGGCAAAAATGGAGGACTCAGGAGATAAGAAGTGAAAAGCCCACCCTCCCTGATGACACACAATTGGACAATTCCCACAAAATGCTCTTGATTGGAAAAGGCTTCAGATCATGAACATTGAATCTGAGAGAAGTGAACAATTTTTTGAGTGACAGGGAATATTATCCAATCCAGGCATGAATAAAGGCTAGAATCTCAGGTCTTTGAGTGCTGTTTTTTTTTTTAATCTGAGAAATGTACCCCACCCAGAGTCTCAGGCTGCTGTGATTTTAAGACAAGGTTGTTTCCCATAAGTGGGAACTAACCCAACCAACAGAACATTTTCATTTAAACTTACATATAAAGTAATTTGAGTTTATGGATTATATATGCTTGTATATTATTCAGGATTTAATATAAAATAATGACAGTAATTATCAAATTATATATATATATATATATATTGATATCTGTTCTTTTTAGGTGAGAGGTTGAACTTTGAACTGAGAAGAAAAACCCCTAAAGAAAAAGTGCCCAATAAAAACAACACAAAAGGGGTTGGGATTGTGGCTCAGCAGCAGAGTGCTCACCTCCCATGTGCAAGATCCTGCGTTCGATCCTCAGTACTACATAAAAATAAATAAGTGAAATAAAGGTATCGTGTCCAGCTACAGCTAAAACGAACACAAAAAACATAAGGTAAAAATGAGAAACCAGCCTCTACCTCAGAGCAAAGACTGTCCAAAGAAGGGGGCATGACTCTTATTCTTGGAAAGACACACCCAAGAACTCCTAGGCTCATACCCACCCTGCTGAGTTGTTTATCTACAAATAACAGGAAAGATCTGCTGTGTCTGGTGTCCCTGACTCAGTCAGGCTAGGTGGGGATCAATAGCAACCCCCTAGCCTCCACCAATCAGCATGAGACAGGGAAAATTCCTGGGATTCCAAATGACACTTCCAGTAGTAGTTTATGGTGGTTGATAAAATTTTTGGAAATCATATAGTGCAGAATATACTCCCCTCATGGTCTAAGCCAATCTGTTCAAATGAATCCCCATCTTGTACTAACCAATCATCCTTACCCAACTTGTTCCCACCAGTGAATATGCTAATAATGTTTTAGAGTTGTTTATGATTTTTCCAAGGTGTGTGATGATTTTCTAAGAGATGCTATAATGTATGTGGGTTATCTACCTTCCCCAAAGACTTATAAAACTGCTGAAAACCCTGGGCTCAGGTCCTCTAAGCCACCAGTTGCTGTGTGTGTGGAGGACTGACCTAGCTTGCAATAAAAACCTCTTTGGTCCTTACATTGATCTTGGTCTCTGGTGGTCTTTTGGGGGTCCTCCATTTGAGCATAACAATCTCTCCTGAAACCCATGGGAAAAGAATTCAGCACTCCAGTTCTCTAGGACCGTAGGTTTATAGCACAAAATGTTACAAAAGGGGGTGACTTGAGAACTTAAACGAACAACAGGATTTTCATAAGCATAATACAAAGACATGTAGTAGGTTAATGGTCTAAATGGTTTAGCACTTAGGGAGCAAATTTAGATCACAACATCAGAATTTATGATGCACCACTAAAGTTTCAGAGTGAGTTGTTATTTGGTCAGGGAAAGCCAGAATTTATGAGTCATCACTAAAGTTTCAGGGAGAGTTGTTATCTCATCAGGGAAAACCAGACATGGGTGAGTTCAAGGCACTGGTAGGGATTTCAAGCAAGTTTACAAATCACAGTAATTTATAATGAAGCAGAAATTAACTTTTCATGCCTTTATGATAAGATGGCTCCAAATCTTAAAAGAAAATTAGGCTGGATTTTTTACTTGCTATGGCCATAGCTTTTAAAATATGTGTTTCATACTTTAACAAGTATGAAAATTAAATTATTAATATTAATTACTACTAATTTTTTAAAAAACTGAATAAAATAGGAAATTAGATATTTGTTATTAAATGCATAAAATTTTTGATTAATATATTGATAATATAAACATGGAAAATTTTGACAAAGATAAAAAGACATTTAATATAAGGGATTAAATATTATAAGTCCCTCATGTTCAGTGTGTCAGTCCTTCAATAATTTTTTTTTATTTTTTAGGTCACTTTGAATTACACTTCTGCAAATGTTTGTTAGGTATACAAATTTAAGATTTTGTATTTTGTAAAGTAGAAAAATGGCAGATTTGAGCTCCTGTCAGGGTTTTAAAACTTATAAGCCATGTAGGGCATCTTAGCAATTTTTTTTTTATATTTGCACATAGTCCAATTCTAGAGAAGAATGAGTTGGAGACATAGTCTACTCTTCTGAGCAAAATAGAAATTGTCTTAGAAAATTTCCAAAGCTTTTAACTTTTCTAACATTTCAGAATTTTTGGTGATTATCTATTTTAAGAAATGAATTGTTTGAAATTAATTATTTATCTTTCCTGCATTATTTTTCACTTTCATTGATTTTTTAGAAGAACTAACAGAACAGAATTTCAAAAGTTTTTCATGTAAATTTACAAGTATGTTTCTAATAATCAAGATAGAAAGCAGAAGCAAAACATCATCTATTTTGGTGGTTCTGCCTCAAACTAGATAGTTACTTATTTATTTCTGCTATTATTCACAAGGTTCCTAAGGTTGCAGAAATCACCAACCAACACAGAGAAAAGTCTTTTTAGTTTGTTTCTCACATTCAATTTAAGCTAAAATACATTAGTATCACAGTAGTTTCATACCAAAGTGTGTTTCTAAATAATAAAAATATGTATACATAAACATATAAATAAATATAAAATAAAATATAATATTAGATAGATATTTTTTCCTGGATAATCATTTTGTACATATTTCCCTTTAGACACAGTTCTGGGAACAAAGTGTCACAAATAAGACATAAATCCTACATTGGTACACAGAGTAATTAAAGCACATACTAAGAGCTTGGTATAAAACTTGCCATAGAGACATAAATAACTAGAGAACATTATAGATAATTATACCTAAGTGCTAAGCAGCAAATTCATAGTCTTTAAGTATATGAAGAGACAAGTTATCATAGCAAATTTTATAACTCAGTTGCTGCTAATATAGAGAGATAGATATTTATTAAGAGATGCTTTCGGGCTGGGGATGTGGCTCAAGCGGTAGCACACTCGCCTGGCATGCGTGCGGCCCAGGTTCAATCCTCAGCACCACATACAAACAAAGATGTTGTGTCCGCCGAAAACTAAAAAATAAAAGTTAAAAATTCTCTCTCTTCTCTCTCTCTCTTTAAAAAAAAAAAGAGATGCTTTTATGCAGATTTTTGTTTTAAAAAGGGAAAGATCAGATAATGTAGGTGATTTAAACATGAGCAATAATATTTTTCTGCATTCAGTACCTTTTTTGCAGATATATGAATTATAATTAATTCTAACCAGTAAAATGCAGAAATAGTGTAAAGATTATTCACTAGGAGTAAAAATTACTTAAAAACAGAACCAAAACTTTCATTCCTGTCCAAATGTTTATTCCTGACAAAAGACTGCTTTTTTGAACCATTTCTGTAGATAAGATTTTTTGTAATAAATATTTTGGTGATGTTTTCACATATCATTTAATATATTTATGCTTCACATTTTCTCTTTTGTCCTATTTTACTACCTATATACTGAAAGAAAAAAAAATTCTAAATCCTAAACTCCCTTGATATTTGAGATATCTTTTAATTTTTAAGCTTATATAATTTCTATAATGAATACTGTGCTTTCAGTAAAAGAATGACTATTTGTATGCACCTGGCTCATTTACAGGAATTTTGTTGTGTTCTTTGGTTTTATTTACAGTGAAGTTTAAAAAAAAGGGTTAATGTTAAACCAAAACATAAAGAAAACACCACAAACTCAAATTTTAAATCAAATTAAATCAAGATTGTATTGTGTGCTCAAAAGCTTTCCAGGAAAGTCTCTTACAAGATTCTATGCTAGAGATCACCCCCATGATCTTCAGAAAAAGTTTTTACAGCACAAAATGTTACAAAGGAGGTGGGTGTCTAAGATACGTACAGGTAGCAAAATTTTGACAATCATAGTACAAAGACAAATAGCAGGTTAAGGATCTACATGGCTAACATTTCAAGGTAGAAAATAAATTCAGCTCCAGACATTAGAATTTATGAGCTGCCACTGAGATTTATAGAGAATTGTTATTTGGTCAATGGGAGCCAGAATTTATGAGGCACCAGTAAGGTTTTAGAGAGGGTTGTTATGTGGTAAAGGATAGCCAGGCATAGGTGAATTCAAAACACAGGTAGAAATTGCAAGGAAGTTTAAAACATCAAAATATTGTCAGGCCAAAGAGAAATTTTAGTTTTCTTGTGCAAAACAGAAATAAAATTTTTACCTCTAAAAGCTCTATGAGAAGATTTTAATTTTTGTATTTTCTTCTATCTAATGGCTTCTGGCATTTCTTTGTTTGTAACCATACATGCTTCTCTTCTGTTTTTATGGGGCTTCCAAAACAAAAAAATAGAGATAAGCCCTGCTGTGCCCCTCCTCTGACTCAGGCAATGGCAAGGCCCTACTGAGGTGGATGGTGCAAGGCGTCCATCCTCTGGAGGAGCGCAGTATGTTTCTGGGAATGGGCTGATTTGTTTTTGTATTCCTTTAGTAAGTATAGTTGCAACTTCTCATATGACCATTAAGTATGAAGGAAAAAACATGACTTTCCCAATTAATGCAACTACTTCTAAAGAATGGATCTGTTTGCTCTAAATGCAATGATTCAGCTGTGGAGTGTAAATTGTTAATGTCTAAAAATAAAAACTCCCTGTATTCCTGTCAAGGAAGTTTTTGAAAAATTAAATTAAAATCTAGAGAAGAAAAATTAATGTTAAGAAGACAGATTTGTGCTTAGTACTGGGCAACTTGTTCTTGTTCCTGTACACAATGGTTTGTGTTCTTACTCTTGTTTGATTAAAATTAATAAGAAGTCAGCCACTTGAAGAAACCATGGCACCAGTTCCAGTCAGTAAGTCAAGAAAGAATAGTCAAGGTATAGGCCAATAGTTTGGGACATTTCTAACTATTATTAAAAGTTAACTAAGCAGAAACAGCTCAAAACAAAACTCGAACTGAAAGTACAAATGCTTGCTTATGCATAAGCCAAGATACATTGTTCTATTCTAATTGTAGCTACGCAATATTTTGTTTCTTTGAACAATGATTCCTGTTTTGTAACCACAAAGTACTGTGAGCCTGCCAAAATGAAAAGTATATATGATCAACTTCACAAGTAAAGATTGGGATCAACACCTTCACTTTGGTGTCTGTGTTGTTTCTCCACCCCCCTTTCGCCGACTCCTCACCATCTGTTTGTCTCCTGAGACCCCCTGTTGGAGCTGGTCTCCGACAAAGCCCTTCTCATAGGGAAGATGTTTCTAATACAGCAAGTAACTACTCTTTAACCCACAGGGTCTGACAACAATATTATAGGATATGAAAGACCCTCCAATATGCTTGTTCTTCTAACCATTGTTTGCAAAGATTGACAAAAGTCAATTCATTGCACACAATGAGTGAGGTAAGTCTCTGCTCTGCAGTCCAAAACAGGAGGTAAAAGGGCCCCCAAAGTGAGTTTAAGACATGACCGACCTGACATAATCCTAAAAACAAAAGAAAATATATATTCAGAGAGAACCATACCCACATAATCTCATTTGACAGAATCAAATTCATAAGAGGAACAGAGGACATAGGCAAATCTAAAAAGGTTTGACTATATTTTCTTTTTCTAAATTGCTATTAATGTCTCCCAAATTATAGAGTTCTGTATCTCCTCAGTTACTACTTTATCATTACCTTCAACCTACAATGCATGAGGCACAATAAATTTACCCTCATACTCATGTACTCATCACTTATTTTTTTCTATAGAAATGCATATGTATATGAATATATTTTTCCCACATTTCCAAGATTTGACCCTGAAAATTTCTGTGATATCACTTCCCTGAAATGCACTTTCATTATTTCATGTCAGTTCATCTAAGGATTCCATATCATGTCTTGCAACAGATGAGACAATTCTAAGGCCGTTCTTATTTGACTATTTATAAACTATAATTAAAGGTCAACCTCAGTACCTCCATAGAAATTAAGTCTCATTCACCTTTCTCATTCATAGTGCTTTATTTTTTAAGTAGGTAGCAGAAATTTTATTTTGAAGAAGAATAAGTGATTTAAAGCCATTCAGTGTACTTTAGAGGATCTCAAAAACCTATGATTGTGGTTCTTAAACAACCTTACTACTGAAAGATCTGGATTACACTCCAGGTTGGACAATGATACTATGCTTCCATGGGAAATGGTTTCTTGGCTGTGAATATTGTCTTTCCCTTTCCCCTATAGTATTGGAAATGTGTAGATTGTGTGAACTTTTAGAATCACTATTTTCAACACACTTAGCATGGAGCCATTTGATAATAGAAGACATCTATATTGTGAAAAAAAAGACCCTTCACCAAGCCCTAAAGAAGTGATAAATTAAACTCTGGAAAAAATAAAAGTCATCCATTAGATTATTTTTTAAAAATACTAAGAATAATTTTAGTTAGTAATACATTACTGTACAAGGAAAAGTGATATAAATGCAATTTTAATTTTTAAAATTGTTTCTGATTACTACAAAGAGAGTATAAAAAGCTGGGTACATGGGCTAGAGTTGTGTCTGAGTTGTAGACTACATTGCTAGCATGTGCAAAGCACTGAGTTTGATTCTCAGAAAAACATATAAAGCGGTTTTTTTTGTTTTATTTTTTAAATACAAGATAGTAGAATGCATCGCAATTCTTATTAGACAGAGGACAATTTTTTATACCTCTGTTTGTATATAAACTATGTTCATATCAATTCCTGTCTTCATATTTATACTTCATCTTTTTTAAAGAGAGAGAGAGAAAAATAATTTAATATTTTTTCTTTTTTAGTGTTCGGCGGACACAACATCTTTGTATGTGGTGCTGAGGATTGAACCCCAGCCTCACGCATGCCAGGCGAGTGCACTACCACATAAGCCACATCCCCATCCCCATATATGCACTTTAGATAATAATGTCTATCACATTCCACCATCCTTGCTAATCTTTACACAACACTCCTACACTGGCTACTTCACATAAACTTGCCTCAGGGATTTAATGCATTAATCAAATAGATTTTATTCAGCCTATGCAGTGCTGTTGGAATGGCTATTATAAAAATCTAAAATTGTCATGTATGGTGGCATATGCCTGAAATTCTAGAATCTATGGAAAATGACACAGGAAAATTGTTAGTACAAAGACAGCCTCAGTAACATAACAAGGGTACAATCAACTTAATGAGAGCCTGTCTCAAAATATAGCATGAAAAGAATGTGGATGTATCTCAGTGGTATGCACCTCTGGGTTCAATACTCAGCACCACAGCATACAAAACCAAGCAAATATCCCATAATTAATAGGGATTCAAGGGTATACAAATATGTTAAAATGTTGGTGACAATAGAAATTTAATAAATATATTTTTATAAAAGTGTTAAGTTTCTTTAAAAGCTCAAAATAAAAATGCCACATAATCCAATAGTAATAATTTGGGGTAGCAGTGCAAAATCATATATGCCTGTACTCCCAGTGGCTTAGGAGAATAAGAAGTAGAAAACTAGGGATTTATTTTCAAGTTAAAGAACAGCCTCAAGAACTTGGAAAGGTCCAAATAAACTCAGTAAAACCCTCTCTCAAAAATAAATAAACAAATAAAAGTGTTGGAGACTGGGTATGGAGCCCACTGGTAAAGTGCCCTGGGGTTAATCTCCACTTTTTAAATAAATTAAATAAATAAATAAATAAAAATTGTCCATAAAAAAAAATGCCTTACAATCCAGTAATAATAACGCTGGGTACATATGTAAAATATTTGGTATCCTTTTGCTAAATATATTGCCACACATCTATTTTTTATTGTACCTTTATTCACAGTGTCTAATAAAAGGAAACAAATAAAGTACCTTTTAGATAGAAAGTATATCAGAAAATGCCTTCCAGCTGCAAAGCATCCAATTAGTCCCTTCAGAAGCTACACACTTAAAATTCAAACTGGTCCCTAGAAGACAAGACTCAGAGAGTGGTGTTTTCTAAATACTTTAAAAAATTTGGAATCTCTTGGAACCTTGTTTCAGATATTCTAAATCTCAGAACTAGGTCATATGGGAGGTCAGAATGAGAACACAAGACATAGTAAATTCTTTAATGGGGAATCTTAACTCAGACACTGACATAACCAAAAGCAGAGTTGCAGATAAAAAATAGATTCTGTTTCACTGATTTCTGGGTTATGGATCCAAATCAAATATATATTAGAAAAAAAGTTAAGGCTACTAGTTAAAATCTACATAAAACAGGTATTTAAAATGCACCAGGTGCTGGGTGTGTTAGTGCAAGCCTGTAATCCCAGTTGCTGAAGAGGCTGAGGAAGAATTATCAAAATTTCAAAGCCAGCCTTAGCAGAAGCGAGGTGCTAAGAAACACAGTAAGATCCTGTCTCTAAATAAAGTAAAAAAAAAAAATCTGTCGGGAACTAGAAGGAAATTCTCTTTCAAAGATTAGCCTGACAGCCCCCTGGGAGACATTCTGCCCTGAAGGCATCCTGCAGCTACCAATCTCCCTGGAACATCCTGCGGGTATCAGGATCATCAGACATCTTGCAGTTGGCAGTTTTACCACCCACATCCAGCAATTGCAGAGACCTTCCCCATCCCTAGCATATGAATACCCACCAAGCAATCGCTGATTAGAGAGCTTCCCCATCCCCAGCATATAAATATCCCTGTGTGAACAATAAAAGTTTGCAGCTTGATTAGAACTTTTGTCTTGCTGTCACCTTTGTGTCCCTTGTCCCTTCATTTCTTCCCATCTAGGTTCGCTGCCCACGTTGATGTGTCCTGCCGGACGGGACAAAAATCCTGGGGATTTGTCTTAGTAGTCAAGTATTTGTGAGTTCAATCTCCAATATCCCCCATAAAAAATGTACCAGGGTGCTGGGGCTGAGTCTCACTGGAGCTCACTTGTCTGGCACATGTGAGGCCCTGGAATATAAGGTCTATCAACAACTTTATATTTATAGTACCAAGATATTGACATGAAATTTGGTCTAATTTGCGTGTACTTTAGCCCTTAAGATTGAAGTTGATTGGGGCTGGGGATGTGGCTCAAGCGGTGGCGGGCTCGCCTGGCATTTGTGCAGCCTGGGTTCGATCCTCAGCACCACATACAAACAAAGATGTTGTGTCCGCCCAAAACTGAAAAATAAATATTAATTTTTTAAAAAAAAATCTCTCTCTCTAGGGGCTGGGGATGTGGCTCAAGCGGTAGCGCGCTCGCCTGGCATGCGTGTGGCCCGGGTTCGATCCTCACCACCACATACCAACAAAGATGTTGTGTCCGCCGAGAACTAAAAATAAATATTAAATTTTTTTTCTCTCTCTCTCTCCCCTCTATCACTCTCTTAAAAAAAAATCTCTCTCTCTCCCTCTCTCTCTCACACACACTTTCTTTAAAAAAAAAAAGACTAAAGTTGGCCAGGCAGGGTGGTTCATGCCTGTAGTATCAGCTATTTACAAGACTGAGACATTAGGATTATGAATTCAAAAACAGTCTCATCAATTTTGAGGCACTAAGCAACTCAGTGAAACCCTGTCTCTAAGTAAAATACAAAATAGGAGTAGAAATGTGGCTCAGTGGTCGAGTGCCCCTGACTTCAAACCCCAGTCTCCCCCCCCAAAAAAATGTAGCTGAGTAAATAGCTCAGCTTGTAGAGTGCTTGCCTTCTAAGCATGAGGCCCTGGGGTCAATCCCCAGTACAGAGAGAGACAGAGAGAGAGAGACAGAGAGACAGAGAGAGAGAGAGAGAGAGAGAGAGAGAGAGAGAGAGAGAGAGAGAGAGAAAGAGAAAGAGATTGAAATTGCATGTAATTTAAATTCAAGTTAGTCCCACTTTTATTTTTTTCCTGCCACACTAGAATAAAAGAGTTTCCTGAAATATTTGGAGTGTCTGTGTGGGTTATTTATTTACTTATTTTTTATTTACTTATCTTTATGTATTGCTGAGGATCAAACCCAGGGCCATACACGTGCTAGGTGAGTGCCCTATCACTGAGCCACAACCCCAGATTGTCTGACCACAAATAAATAAACAAATAAATAAATAAGCCCTCAATTGATGACCCATTACAGTTTTTAAAAATCCTTAATTGGGACACATAAACCTCATTTAGGAGCGATTCATTCTTTTTAATGTCACTTAATTTTATTCTGCTTTCTTCTCATGTGAAAATCTCAGAATGATAAATAAAATTCTTTTTAAAATGCCCTCCAGTTCTTAAAGAAAAACATTATAAACGATGCATACATTTGAAATAAAACATGGGAAATGATTAATAATGCTGAAAGTGGAGTTTTGAGATTTCTCAGTTTGCAAATTGAATCTGGGTGCTTGTCTCATAAATTTTGAAGAAAAAAAATCTATTTAAGCGAGAAGAAATAGAACGCCCACCATGTGGTATAAAAAATGTTACCAGAAAAAAAAACTCATTTTTATGTGCCATCGTAGAAGTTTACTGATGGTTTTGGGCAGAACAGGAAGCATAATGCATTTAGAATAGGCTTTGGAAAAGGCATCCTGACTACCATATGGGTTCACTTTCATTCTTTCTATGACCCATCTTTTTTTCTTCAAATTCAATCAGGAATCACCCTTGGGACAATGGACTTTGTTAAAGTTGTTCCCACAAGAGGGCTTCAAGGTCTTTTACACGTGAAATAGGCCTTAAAGTTGCTCATTAACATCTTCAGTTAGCCACCAGGTGTGTTTGAGTGAGGCCCATTATCCACATTACATGGTCATTATACTATCTATTCTATTTTATACTTATTTTCTGTGAACAAAGAACCCAAGATTTGGATATGTGAACAGAGAGCTAGAAAACTAGGGGTTTATTCTATGACCTATGGAAAGCTAAACTGAAGTTCTGGATTTCAGATTTTTGTTTTAGATTTGAGATACTGCTTCTGCTACATTTAAAAATCTCAGGACTCATGAAGATAATGAGTTAAAAGCCAGCATCATCAAACATGTAAAGCACTAAGAAATTCAAAGCGACCCTGTCTGTAAATAAAAATATTAAAAAAGGGATGGGGATGTGAATCTGTGGATGAACACCTCTGGGTTGAATTTCTGTTACCAAAAAAAAAAACAACATACACAAAAAAATAATAATAATAATAAACAAACCCTCATGAATAACAAGTCCTAAAATTAACAGCCTCTCTCATGCATCCATACAATAAATGGATTTGTAGTTCTCTCCTGGTAATTATCTCAGTCTTCACTATGCAATCTGGAGACATGCTGGACTCATGGCACATGGAAGCCCATAAAGGGCTTCAGAAAGAAGCTGAAAACACCATACAATTATGGAACAAAGTGCCCAGGTTTTCAACTGCTGATCTAAGCCTCACTAGACTAGTCAGAGAGAGGTGATGGCTAAGCTTCCACAGAGAGACCTTCTGGCCACAAGACTCTGGAGAGGACCACGAGGAGTTTTTAGCCATGACTGCCAGTTTCCACCATTGCCACTCCTGTCAGTTTTAAGCCACCTTCCTACACTGTCTCAAGATAACAAGGCACACTTACCATTTCCTGACTCTCAGGGTTCTCAGCGAGCGCCTGTGGTTTGTTTTCAGATTCTGCACAGCACAGACACCTGGGCTCCGGCTCCAGGACAGAAGCCTACAAAAAGATTGAAAAAATTGCGGGTTCCAGACTCCAAGGAAACAGAAGATTGTGGAAGCCCTCCCTCTCATCACTGGCTGCATGAGGATTGGACAGTTCTCACCTAAGTGACTGATTGGTCAAGGCTTCAGGCACTGCCTCCAACCTGAGCCAAGTGGGCACAGAATCAAAGTCTGAATGACAGGCTGCTCCGTTTTCATTGTTAAAAGACTACAGATGAGGGCTGAGAATATAGCTTAGTCAGTAGAGTGCTTGTTTTGCTGATATAAGGCCATGGATTCAATCCCCTGCACTACACACACATACCCACTCTCCCCACCTCCCAAAAAAAGAGATTAAGTAAAGGACTTTGGGGACTAGGGTTATGGATCAGTGGTAGAGAACTTCCCTAGCATGCATGAGGTACTGGATTGAATACGAAGCCCCGCACTAAAAAGTCACCCAAGAGGGGGATGTGGCTCAAGCGGTAGCACACTCACCTGGCGTATGGGCGGCCCAGGTTCGATCCTCAGCACCACATACAAACAAAGAAGTTGTGTCCGCCAAAAACTAAATATAAATATTTTAAGAAGCCAACAAACAAACTACTAATGATACTGTGTCCATCTACAACAAAAAGTATTCAAGAAAAATAAAAGACTGTGTATTGGAATTGTGCACCCTCACTACAGAACTCATAAACACTTTTTATAAATAATATATACATATATGTCTTCAGACAGTGTATAAAATTCTCCTGTGATGTCTTTTCAAGTAACTTATATTACAGGTATGCTTCACAACCTGAAATCCTCCCCACCTCACTTATTATTATTATTATTATTATTATTATTATTATTATTATTATTATTATTATTATTATTATTAGAGGCCTGTTAATTGCATTAAATGCCTCTGTATGGGGTTATTTTAAGACAAAGTTATCTTCCAATAATAGGACCTAGCCCAGAGAGAAATGTATTGACACTTATAACTGTTTATAAGGTTAAAGCAATTTGTGAATAAATATGTATATATATTTTTATGAAAATGATATCACAATTATTTAATATATTTTTTTTATTTTTCTATACTTTGTCTCATAAAAAAACAGTTTGAACTTTAAACTCTTTAGCAATGTTCTTATATCCCTTCCTCCAAAAAAGTGACTCTCAAGTATAATTCAAATTATTGAGACTCATAAATTTTTGATCTTTTATTTTAACTAGTGAAGTCTAAAGATTTTCTTTTTATTTTCACCTTTAAATGAAGCACACTTTTATAGCTTTCTTGTTGTTTAACTGACATTTAATATTCTGCAATTTTAATTTTTGATCTTTTATTTTAACTAGTGAAGTCTAAAGATTTTCTTTTTATTTTCACCTTTAAATGAAGCACACTTTTATAGCTTTCTTGTTGTTTAACTGACATTTAATATTCTGCAATTTTTACCCCCATTCTGATCACTTTGGATTATTGATGTTTTCATGGAAGGGATCTCAAAGTTGTCATGCACAAGGTAGGAAATGGATATAGTAAGATATAATAATGGTGATTGCTGAGTATGTAGATATTGCTATACAAAATAAGTATTGGTGGATGATATGGGGGTAGGGAGAAAAAGAGCAATGAAAAAAAGAAGAAAAACTTGAACAGTAGAGGGGTTCACATGCTACAAGTCTACAATGATAGCGTGAATATAGAGGGTAGTGTTCTTGGAAGCAGCAATAAAATTTGAGGGAAAGAAAAAGGTAATTTTTTGCACAGTTCCCAAGTGAGAGAGCCAGGTGAATGGGTTCTATGTTCAACTCTTCCCTCCTAGGAGTGGAATTTATAGTTCATAGTGTATGTCTCAGTAAGTAGTAAAACACCATTTCTATGTACCTTTACACTTTTTCATGGCTACAAGCTAACTTTGACATTTCCAGTCACATTACATCTTTGCACTTGTTAGCTATTCATTAATTAATTCATTCATTACATTATTTATTTGTTTTTTTATTAATTCACTTTTCCTTTAGTTGTCATTGTTTTTACATTACTGGTGATTACATGATTGCATAAATATTCTAAATGTTGACTTTTTTAAAATATTGTTTTATTTATTTTCTTTTGAAAGTGAGAGAGGGGGACAGAGAGAGAGAGAGAGAGAGAGAGAGAGAGAGAGAGAGAGAAGAGAGAGAGAGAGAGAATTTTTTAACATTTATTTATTTTTTCTTAGTTCTCAGCGGACACAACATCTTTGTTGGTATGTGGTGCTGCTGAGGATCGAACCCGGGCCGCACGCATGCTAGGCGAGCGTGCTACCGCTTGAGCCACATCCCAGCCCCTTAAATATTGTTTTATGTGTTTATTCATACATTTACTTTTCATTGAAATGTTTTTCCTTTGCCAATTTTAGACCTCAATCTTCATTTATGAAGACTAGATAAAATCACATTATTCCAAATAACTCAAGGATTTATCATCTTTGCAGAACCCTAATCACCTGCTAAAGTTGACCCAGTCTGGATCAACTAAAAGCTGTGTCAAAACTCCTCTTTTTTTCTTATATACACTTTAATAAAGAATTCCTCTCTCACTTTTATATTTTGGAGAGTAGACTAACTTCCCAAGAAATAGTTAATAATCTAGATGAGTTTTCCAACTAGCTCACTATTACTTTTAAATTATTTACATCCTTGACACTAACAGTGTCACTGATTACTTTTTTTAATTTTTGCAAGATCAATCTCTCTCTCTCTCTCTCTCTCTCTCTCTCTCTCTCTCTCTTTCTCTTTTTCTCTCATATGACAAATTGAAATCAGATATGCTTTTTTTACTAAGAAACACTCTCAGCCTTTAATAAAATATTGTATAAAGAAAAAGGGTTTTGCTGATTTTCTTAGAGCCTCACTAAGTTGCTGAGGCTGGCTGACTTTAATCCAATGTTATAGAAGTTTGCAATATATATATATATATATATATATATATACAGAGAGAGAGAGAGAGAGAGAGAGAGAGAGAGAGAGAGAGAGAGAGAGAGAGAAAGAGAGGGTAGTGTTCATTTGACTCTTTCTCTTGGGGACTGTGCCAGAGTTACCTTCTTCGTTCACTTCTACCTTATTACTGCCTCCAAAGAAACTAACCTTTACCCTCATGATATCATTGATCAACCATTAGACTTTTTAAATCTGAACTCTTGAGCTGGTCATTCTTTTCCTCTTTCCTTCACAGCACTTTTTTCTCTACCTGTACCTATTCCACCAATACTTTTTCATGAATACTCACTACTACATACTCAGTATCCACCAATGTCACATCCTGATCCATCCCTGTTCTGCTTTTTTCATGGATCACTTTGAGATCCCCTCCACCCAGATATTAATAGTCCATAGTAAGGTCAAGTAAGGGTGTTATGTATGCAGGTTTTTAAATGTCATTTACATAACAATAAGCCTATTAAAATTGGGATGTATTCTGTCTTAGGTTAAAAAAGAAAATCTACAGACCTCACTGTTATACTGAATTGTTAAAAATTTATTAATCTCAATAATTTGGAAAAAGAAATTCTATAAAAAAAGAATAAAGAAAAGAACAGAATACATAAAATTGACAAATTTGAATACACACCAAGTGTACATATCAAAAAGTGTCATATATCAGTGCTTTCAAAAAACAAATTAATTTGAAATAAATGTAGTTAATGTGAGATGTAGTAATCATTTATTAATTATATATAATGATAGTATACATGTATATGTACAAAATGCATCTCTTATAATTATGAGTATACATTGCAAAAAATGAACTCTACAGTATTTTTTTTAATTTTGCTGACAAGACTGTAAATACCTACATCTAGGTTATGTATTACAAAATGTTCAGGATACATTTTATATTTCATAAAGTTTACAACTCACCAACAGACTTTTTTTTTTTAATTTTTAAAAGGAGTAGTATTTATTGTCTGTTAGAACATAATGCCATCATTTATCTTTAATTTTTAAATATTTTTAAATTATATATGACAACAGAATGCATTACAATTCTTATTACACATATAGAGCACAGTTTTTTATTTCTCTAGTTTTATACAAATTATATTTACATGAATTCACTTCTTTATACATATACATTATATAACAATATACATCATATTCCACCATCATTTTAACCCCATGATCCCTCCCCTCACCTCCCTGCTGAGGGCTATTACCAAGTAGGAATGACGCATCGAAATTTCCTTGCCAAGCTACCCCATGCTGCTTAGAGGACATTTGATGGAACATTGCATGCATGCTTTAATAAGGTGACCTTGCTCAAGGACCAAGGCGGATTCGGGTTTAGAGCTGATCAGGTTTGAGGAAGTAACCGGCTCCTTGAGGCTAAGGCGTTGCCAGTTTAAGATAATGGGTTTTAGGGAAGTTGGAAGTTGAAGATTATTGCTGGGATTAGGGTGTTCCTGCTGCTTGTTCCCATTGAGTTCTCGTGAGATTAAAAGGGGATTTGGAGAGAGCCTCGTGGAGTAGGTGGTTTGTGCGGGAGACAGGAGAGCGCGTTTGCCCCTGGACCTGTGTGGAGGTGGTGTGAGAGCTGGAATAAAGAATTGCTGTTTGAACCTACAAAGCTGTGAGTGCCTCGTGATTCTGGTGCCAAGCCGAGACATTGGCCTTGGCACCTCCCAACCCCCAAAAGGTCATTTTGATATACAATGATGTATGCTATAAAGTTATAGAAAAGAGTATATACCTTATAATAATATGAACAGATAAAGTTTTGTAACTAATAAATAGCATAATAATATTAATAATAAACTTGCCATTTAGACATTAATAAACATACATCTAGCACTATTGACATCTTTTCCAAAAAATTGACACCTTTTCCAAAAAAAGGGGTAGTTATTTGTCGGGAAAAATGGTATTCTATGCTTTCTTAATATCAAGAATAAATTATTTTCAAAAGTAATATATATTTCAATATAAAAATAAAATAGAACAAGGTTCTATGGCACACACCTCTAATCCCAATGGATTGTGAGGCTAAGGCATGATAATCCTGAGTTCAAAGCCAGCCTCAGAAACATAGCAAGGCCCTAAGCACCTATGTGTAACCCAGTCTCTGTGTGCCCATGATTTAAATTTCCAGTAAGAAACAACAACAATAAAAAGAATACAATGAATTGATGAGGACATAGAACAAATTATCATGAACTAAAGATGGAGTAGAAATTGCTGTTATTTCATCATGAAAAGTGTATATATGAAATACTCCTCACCAAGCACCTTAGACCTGTAGAAATTATAGTATGTGTGTACAATGACAGTGTACAAGTATGTGATAGCATAAGACTAGAGCTATACTTGTGAATACAGTAGAAATCTGTGGCCTAGGAGGAAAGATGAGGTGATTCAGAAAAATAAAAATTATAAAGTTTGAGAAAAAATGGTTTCTGGAGCCCAGAAAGACTTTTGGTTTAATTAGAGTACAAAATACCACATAAGAATTATACTAAAGTTACATCTGTTAAATACAGCACATGTATAATGGATTTCAAGGAAAATATGTGGAACTTATGATAAACTAAAAAATTTACAAAAGCACATAAAATAGCATGTGTGTAAATAAAACTAATCATTATAAAGACAGCTATTTTAACTCAATTTAATATATAACATTTTCCTATCAAAATTTTAGCATGCTTTTCTTTAAATACAAGAAGAGAGCTGGACCTGTTGGTGCACAATTGTAATCCCAGTACCTTGGGAGGTATATTGTGAGCTCAAAGCCAGCATCAGCAAAAGTGAGGCCCTAAGCAACTCAGTGAGGTACCGTGTCTAAATGTCATACAAGGGCTGGGGATGTGGCTCAAGCGGTAGCGCGCTCGCCTGGCATGCGTGCGGCCCGGGTTCGATCTTCAGCACCACATACCAACAAAGATGTTGTTTCCGCCAAGAACTAAAAAAAATAAATAAATATTAAAAATTCTCTCTCTCTCACTCTCTCTTAAAATAAATAAATAAATAAATAAATGTCATACAAAATATGTTTGGGGATGTGGCTCAATTCCCTTGAGTTTAATTCCAAGTACCAAATAAAAGAAAAGAAAAAAAGGGACCAAAAAAATTATCTTAGAAATAAAATATATTAAAATACCCCAAAACCTCTAATTAAAAAAAAACAAATAATATAGTTATTGTTCTGAGACACATTTAATGTATATTATGAAACTATATTGCAATAATACAGACCAATATATCATAATATAAATCAAATCTGAAACCATATGTAGATCAATAGTATTGTTAAGAGCAATAGAAAGGCATATGTAAAACCGACCGTATGAAAAATAACATTAGAAGTGAATGAATGAATTTATCCAACCTAAAGTTAGAATTGGGACATAGAGGCAAATTTCACTTTTAGAGTGTGTGTGAAGAATGTGCAAGATAGTCAATTCCAAACTTAGCAACACTATAAAAAGCAAATATTAATAGGGAATGATGTTGAAAATAAAGCAGAATATTAAATGAGATACTCTTCCTCCATCTATAGATAAATTTAAAGAAAAAAAATTACTGTGAGTATCTCTTTGGCAAAAATCATGAATGAGTAGAGAGATTTAGATAAACTGCATATTAGTCCGGTGTTAAGAAATGTTCCATATTTGGGGCAAAATTCCCAATTACCATCATCACCTCTAGTGAACAGAAATGTGAGAGAGGGGCTGAGGATGTAGCTCAGTCTTTAGAGTGCTTGCCTTGTATGCACAAGGCCCTGGGTTCAATCTCTAGCACCACAAAAAAAAGAAAAAAAGAAGGAAATATGAAAGGAATGATACAAAAAAATGGTGATATCTAGGAGCCATAAAATTTTTCACAAGTGTTTCATTAGCTGTGACCAAGACACAAAAATACCCAAATATCAAAGCTGTCAATTTATCTCAAAAAAAAAAACCCTGCCAACATATCTTCCCAATTACTGTTGCTGACAGTTGAAGTTCACTCTAGTTTGTTTTATAGGTGAAATAGGGAGGAATCCAGTAAACTACTCTTAGCTTGAGTGAGATTTTAGCACTTCCTGAATCCTGCCCCAACCCTGGTACACTAGTAATAAGGCCAGAACTACCAATTCCTCCTATAAAAAGTTTTTTTTTTTTTTTGTGGGGGTGTGTATGTGTGTATTGAATGTTTCACATTTAACATATTTTGTTTATGTTACTATGTCCCTGATACACTAGTAATAATGCCAGAACTACCAATTGCTCCTAGAAAGATTTTGTGTGTGTGTGTGTGTGTGTGTGTGTGTATGGAGGTTTGTGTTAATGTGTGTACTGAATATCTCAACTTTAACATATTTTATTTACCTTACTATGTCCTGAAGTTCCAAACTCAAGAACAAAAGGGGATTGAGCTCATGTAAATCTCTGTTAATTTCAAACAAATGAATTTACATTATTTCCCCAGCACTTTTATGAACTATGATACCAAACAGCTGTTCAGAAAGGAGCTTAAAAAAATGATCCCTGTTTCTTCCAACAAATCTTTACAGAATACTCCAACATTGGCTACTCCATATAAACTTTCCTCAGGGATAAAATACATCAGTCAAAGAGATTTTCTGTAGGCTGGGAAGTGTAGTTGAAAAGGTTATTATAATAATCTGAAAGAGCTAGGTGTGGTGGCAAATATACTAGAGGCTGGAGAGGCAAGTCAGGAGGATTGTGATTTGAAAGACAGCCTTAACAACATAGCAAGACTATAAGCAACTTATTGAGAGATTAGTGATGTATTACCTGTCACCAAAAAAAAAAAAAAAGGACTGGAGACATAACTCAGTGGTACGCACCCACAGAGTTAAATTTTTAGCACCAAACTACACTAAACTAAAAAAATATCTGAAAGATAGTAGGGACTCCAGAGTATAGGTGTATATGCATAGATAAAAATTTTGGTTAAAATTTAAAGTTAATAAAGATACTTTTGAAAAAAATTTCATGGTTTTTTTTTAAAAGAGAGCAAGAGAGAGAGGGAGAAAGAGAGAGAGAGAGAGAGAGAGAGAGAGAGAGAGAGAGAGAGAGAGAGAATTTTAATATTTATTTATTCATTTTAGTTTTCAGCAGACACAACATCTTTATTTGTACATGGTGCTGGGGATAAAACCCAGTGCCACACGAATGCCAGGCAAGTGCACTACCGCTTGAGCCACATTCCCAGCCCCTATCATGGTTCTTAAGAGCTCAAAATAAAAATGCCATATAATCCACTAATAATATTTTTTTTGAAGCAGTGTATCGTTGTGAATGTCTGTACTCTCAGTGGCTTGGGAGGATGAAACAGGAGGAAATTAAATGCAAGACCAGCCTCAGAACCTTGGCAATGGCTTAAGTGACTCAGTGATATCCTGTCTTATTAAAACAAAATAATAAGGATGTAACACAGTGGTAAAGTGCCTAAATAAGTAAAAATAAATAACAATAACAAATTTTGGTTTAAAAAATGCCCTATAACCCAGTAATTATAATTCTGGATAAATATCTAAAGAAATTGGAACACTTTTGCTAAAGATATTACTTCACTTCCATTTTATTGTAGGTTTATTCACAGTATCTAATAAGAAGAATCAAATTAAGTGCCTTTTAGATGCAAGGTATTGATGAAAAGATTTCTTCCAACTGCAGATCATCCATCTACTTGCCTTAAAGGCTGCATACTTATAATTCAAATTGCTCCCTAAAAGGCAAGACTCAGATATGGATTCTTCTGAGTACTCCAAGAAATTTTGGTACCTCTGGACAAATTCTTTAAGACTTTTCCAAAACTAAGGAATAGGTAAATTTTGGAGTTTGGAATGTGGACAACATACAGTAAATTCCTCAAGGGGGAATCTTAATTCAGACATTGTGCTAAGGTGTCTGGTCTGGGGAAGAAAAAGGAAGTAAAATCAGAGTTTGAGATAAAACTAGACTTCACTTCACTGATTTATAGGTTATTGATTTAATCCAAACAAATATTGGAAAAGGATTAAAGCTACTAATTAAAATTTATGTAAAACAGGTATTTAAAAAGTACCAGGAAAGAGCTGAAGGTGTGGCTCAGTGGTACAGTGCTTGCCTAGCATATATGAGGCCCTGAGCTTAATTCTCAGTGCACCATATAAATAAATAAAATATAAATAAATATTTAAAAAATATCAGGTAAGATTTAGGATTGTTGCTCAGTAGTAGAGTGCTTGGCTAGTATGCATGGGGCAGCCTGTTTGATACTGGACCCACATTAATAATAATAATATTAAAGATATTTTGTTAATCCACAAGTAAGAAAATAAATATTTTAAACAAGTACAACAGTGCTATGGCCTGTAACCTCCTAATTATCTGTGTTCTATTTAAGCCCTTGCAATTGAACTTTCTTGTTATTTAAGTTAAAGTCCAGTTCCACTTTTATTTCCTGCCACACCAAAACAAAGGAGTTTGCTTGAATATTAGAAATGCTTCTAAATGTCATTTTAATAAAGTTGTTTTACACATTTAAAAACTCAGTTGAAAGAAAACTTGGTGGCACAGGCCATAACCCCTGTGGCACAGAAGAATTATACATGGGTACCATGAGTTCAAAGCTACCATCAGCAAAAGCAAGGCATTAAGCAACTAAGTGAGACCCTCTCTCTAAATAAATACGAAAAAGGACTGGGGATGTATCTCAGTGCCCCTGAGTTAAATACTTGGTACAAAAAAAGAAGAAAAAGGAAAAAAAATTCAATTGAGGACAAATACATTAAAGAAACAAACAACAACAAAAAAAAAAAACCTTAATTTTGCACAAATTAACTACACTATTGTGAGGATGGCCTTATGCCTGGCCTAAAAAAACTCCATTTTAAAAACTTCAGTTTGAAACATGCATTCTCACCAGGCATGCCTAAAGAAGCCCTGCAGTATTGCCCTCAGACATAAACAAATCACTTCCCCTCAGCTTGATAAACAGAGTGAGGCCTCTGGCAGGTTATCCTCACCTAATAAGAGGGAAAGGTGAGAAGACCAAGGTGCACACCACCAGACCAGATGTTTCTGGCCCTAGAGTAAATGATGTCATGGAAAAATCTGGTGGTAACTAACAAGGATTGAAAAAAGGGTGAAAAAGCTTCAAAATTTAGTATAAAGAGTAGAGCAAATGAACAGATGTTCAGCCAGCTCAATAAAAAATGCACGTGAGCTGGGGAGGCTGATGAGGACTTGGAATGACATCTCATCACTTCTCATCATTTGTATTATCCTCACCACTCTTAAGCTCTACAGGCACACATTAGTGAGAGGGAGAAAGGTAAAAGATTATGTGATGTTCTTCTCATGTGATGAAAACTTAATTTCAGTGGGGAGAAACCCAATGGGGAAAATAAAACCAAGAGGCAAGATCTCCCACACACCCAAAATATATACTTTCATGAATAAAAATTTTATCAAAATTACTTTAAATTTTCATTTAACTTTTGTGCTGTCTGGTCTTATGAGAAAGCAAATTTTATTTTAAACTTCTAAGCAATGTCCTAAGGCATTAATATTTTCCCAGAGGGAAAAACAATATAATGCATTAGTATAATTTAAAAATTTCTAGTTTTCATAATAAAAATTAAGAAGGACAGCTTAAATCAATTTAATAACTTAAACCACTATTTCCAAAATATTATTATTTTTGAAAATGTAAATTGACTAATAAATGTATTTTTCAAGCTTCATCCTAAAATTCACTCTTGACCTCTCAGGGATATCTATGTTTACAACAGCTATATTTCATGTTTGAGATCTACCCTGACCTCAGCAAGGTGAAAAAAAAATGGACAACTCAGTTCTGTGTCATAGGTTATGGAATAAACATACCAAACAACATTCTTTCAGGGCCAAAGAACAGGAGAGACTCTGCACTTTGAGACATAAGCCATCTACAACTCAGAAGTGTACAAAAGTGGAAACTGTTTCTCACAGGATTCTGGGCACAGATCCATTTTCATTTTAGATATCATACTTTAACCAAAAGAGATTGGTATCACTGGAGAGAAGACTCTAGGTCATCAGATCATCAGTAACCCAGAAACTAGAGTCTAAACATTTAAAAAAATTCATTTTGCAGTTTTGTCTTTAGCCTAATGCAGGGTTGTGATTTCAATTTTCTTCTTTAGTATGGGGTACTCTGAGAATACCATCAAATAGTAAAGGCATAGAAGTCTACACATTTTTCCATATAATTCAATAAAGCCTGTCAAAAGATTAAAGTTTAAATTTAAATTAATAAAAATTTAACCAGTACCCATAAGGCACAATATGTTTTTCACATAACTTCTGTTCCATATGTGATTGAATCTTGGCATTCAGCCCATGTTTAGTGAATTAGATATCTATTACTGAATAAGAAGAAACCATATAAAAATTATTGTCTCAAGTGTGGGCTTATCATCAATTAAGCCTGGGTTCATATGGGATATTTTTAGTGCATTAGATAAAATTTGGTAAGGTTACTGAACTTCAGAGGAAGATATGGTTGCCAAAAAAAACACCCGTCTTCTCAGAATCAAATAAATTAAAGTGGGCTCATTCTCATGGAGGTGACAGTGTTTTGAAATTAAAAACAAAGTATTCAGTGTGTTTCCTGACTAACACACTTTCTTTTTTTTTTTTTTTTTGAGGGAGAGAGAGAGAGAGAGAGAGAGAGAGAGAGAGAATTTTTAATATTTATTTTTTAGTTCTCAGCGGACAAAACATCTTTGTTGTTATGTGGTGCTGAGGATCGAACCCGGGCCGCACGCATGCCAGGAGAGTGCGCTACAGCTTGAGACACATCCCCAGCCCCAACTAACAACTTTCATAGTCACAGATTTAAATAAGTCACACACAAAAAATAAGAGCTCAGATCTAAAATTTGGGAAATATACTCTGCACTTTGGCTACAAGGGGAGTAAAAACACATTGTCAACTTTATGTGTACAGATAGGGCTAAAGAATTGCTAATACGTTGACACTCGGTATCATTCTGCTTTTTGTAATAAATGAGGTTTACATAGCTGTTCAGTGTGAAAGAATATTTAAAAGGTCTCCTGAATATTAAGCAACTTTACTGGAATTCAGGATCAATTCTCTGTGACCCCAAAGCCACAACTCACATCCTCTAGACTACATGAATTATCAGTCTTTCATTATTGTCTTAGAAGTTAGATAGTGGCACAAAAAAGCAGAATTTTTTTGTACCAAAAACTGGACTCAGAACAGTTTATCACAAATCACATCTCCAGCCCATTTGTTTTTAAAGACAAGCCAAGTTCTCACTAAGATGCTTAAGGCCCCACTGAGTTGCTGAGTCTAGCCTTGAACTAAAAATTCTTCTTCCTCAGCCTCTTGAGTCACTGAAATTACAGACATGCATTACAATATTGGCTATTGTTTTCTGGTTTATGAATAGGCAAAATTGAAATGATATGCAGAGAAGCAGCTGTTATAATCACCCCTTTATTAATTCTGGCTTATTTCCTAAGGTTTAAATATTGAAACCCATATTTCAATGTATACTGAAGGTAACATTATCTATTATAGTCAACAGTCTGTTGATCTTCATTTTATCCAGACAATTTTTTATTGCCTAAACTTTGATTTAATTTGAAAATGTTACTCAATATATTTGAACTTCTGGTTTTTCTTCTGGCATTATTAGGATACTAGGTTCAAACCATACAGCCTATGGAAAATAATATTGTGGTTATAGCTAAAGAGAAGACAATATGATAAATAAAATTTTAAACTCATGAGGATGAGGTATTTTCTTTATTTTTATGTAACCTTGGTGAATAAGATACAGAGTATACAGCCAAACCTTAAATCTTACAAAGCAGGCTCTAACTCTAGTTAATAAAGAAAAATATCAAATACAAAAAGTTGTGTTGCAAAATCACATAGCAGTTGGTTTGTTATCAGTAGCACAGGAATGGGTTTCTGCCATATAATATCAGTATGATTTCAATACATATGATATCTTTAGATGCAGCTACACAAGAGTTGATCAATGATAAGTTGCAAGAATGATGAACTTGTTTAGATACCATCTGTAGATTGCTTTTAGTAATCCTAGACAGGGGATTGTGTTCTAGTCATATCACAATACAGAATATTTTTTGAGGCCTGTGGATATAGAGCTCTTACCTCCTTGCTAATAGATCATTGCAGAAGACTTCAGGTGTATAGATTTTTTGATGATGAAACCTATAAGAGTGGATCATTGGAAAGGCCAAACATGGCTATAGCTACTCTGTTGTTGATGATTTCAAAATGTTACTGTTATTATTATGATGATGATGATTATTAGTATTATTATCATTTATTTAAGTAATGAATACCTTGATTAGGTGTATACATTCATTGTCATAAACATTTTCTTCTGAGCATGTGTTCACTATGTAAAATATTGATCATGCACCTTTGTTTCCTGGTCTATATATGAAAGGGCCTATGGAATGATGCAGGATCCTGAGGGCTGAATGCTCTGGGATACCTGGGAGCTATTGTTACCTGTGCATAAGCATGACTACACTGCCAACTCTTCCTCACATCTCTCAATTGCTAGAGACCAAAATTTTACATCCTGGGTCTCAACACCCACACAGCAACTCACATAGTCTTTAGGATATTTGCAGGTGAGAGATATCTCAGTCCTGATAGATTAATGGAGATTCTTAGGGGAGTAGTGGCAACTATGGACATGAAGAAGCATACAACACAAGAGAGCAAGATTATTATTATTTGTCTGTAAGAATTTGAGATAAACAGCATTCTGTGTTGCACCTTAAGAATGGAGAGGTTAGCATTGCTCCTTACAGTAGAAGTTGTAAAATGCTCAATGCCATGAGGCATTTAAGGACAAAAAAGATCGAGTATGTTAGTACCTGGCCAAGCTTTCAGAGGGCTGTATTTTTAGCAAATAACCAAGGTCATAAACACTCATATTCAATCTATGTACTCAAGGTCAAAAACATTTGTTTCTGAGCATGCTCTTACATCAGTAAAATGTTGTTGATATGCCTTCTTTGTCTGACCTGCATCAAAAAAAAAAGGTCTATTTAATAATTTGTGGGGCTGAGGGATAGAAGCTAGAGTTTGGTTATGGGCTATTGCTGCCTTCAAAAGTAGCATGCCTACCATCCCAAAAGTTCCTCACATCTTCATTCAACTGCTTGAGCCACAAACCTTGCTTTTTTGATATAAGCCCCTGCACAACAGCCACAGATGTGAAATCATTTTTAATTTGAGACTATCACAAATCCTCTGCTTTATGTAAGGAGTATTGTGTTGTTTTGTAGACATACTCCCAGATAAAATTCATATAGTGGGGATTTAGTATATTATTTATTTTAGATTACACATATGGCCTTAATGTTGTCTCACCCTCACTTTTTTAATTTAGTGCTTCATATTCTCCATTTACAAAACTTTTGTGATACAGATACAGTCTTTTTGTTGCAGTTTCCATAGCATCCTGCATTTTCATCATGACTGAAATGAAATATGCCTGTTTTCAAATTTCTCCTGATAAGAAATTTAAAAAATATTGCTTGTTCTTGATTTTTCAATTCAATTTTCAGCAATTTCAATAGTTTATTTGAAATCCTTGCTATAAGCTTTAGACGTTTTTCTCAAACATATATTCCCCATTGAATAATAAGTTCATCAGGGGTAAAAAAAAATTTTTAAGAGAGAGTGAGAGTGGGAGAGAGAGAGAGAGAGAGAGAGAGAGAGAGAGAGAGAGAGAGAGAGAGAGAGAGAATTTCTTAATATTTATTTTTTAGTTTTCAGCGGACACAACATCTTTGTTTGTATGTGGTGCTGAGGATCGAACCTGGGCCGCACACATGCCAGGCGAATGCGCTACCACTTGAGCCACATCCCCAGCCCCAGATGTAAAAATTTTGTTTTTCTTTTTTTTATTGTTTCTTTTCTTTTTTTAAGGGGAGAGTAATGAATAAGTAACCCAGGGTAGTTTTTCTAAACCCCTATATCACCAGGCTTTTTAAATTGTATTTTATTTTATTTTTAGTTTTCACACAAAGTCTTGCTTAGTGTGAAACGGCCTCTCATATTATTTAGGCTGAATTTTATTGTGATTCTTCTGTTTAAGTATCCCAAATTATTAAGATTGTTGACATGAGCCACATATGTGTGTAACCTCCCTCCCCTTTTTGAATAAATGTCACTACTTAAAAATAATGATGAATCATGACTTCTAAAGGAGGTAAGTTTTGCCTTTGTGTCAGGCATATTTGATCTTGATATGTGCTTAAAAATTGTGGGCACACAACAACGCATCTTTGTAAGATCCTGTTTCAAAATAAAGAAAAAGAAAAGAAAAAAATTGAGGATACAGCTCAGGAATATTAATTTTCTCAGTTTAACCATCAGCACTACACTCATATAAACACACACATTCACACACACACACACACACACACACACACACACAGTACTTGTGAGATTTTGAAAATATTTTTTGACACTGAACAGCCGTATAAACCTCATATATTACAAAAGACAGAATTAGTGACATAATATCATGGGTCCTTTAGCCTTATCTGTGTACAGAAATTTGGTAATGTGATTTTACTCCTACTCTAGCCAAATGCAGAATGCATTCTACAAACTTTGGGTCAGGTCTCTTCTTTTTTTTATGGCTTTTATAAAGTTGTGGCTATGAAAGAGTACTAGTCAGGTATCTATTCAGGAAATAATTTTTAATGTTTTTGCTTTTTCTTTTAGAACACTGTCTCCTTGATGAGAACAAGCTCACCTTAATTTATTGGATTCTGAGATATCATGTGAAGAAGATTCAGGGTGCTTTATTTTGGCAGCCAGATTACCCTCTGAAGTTCAGTAATCTTAACAGCTAAACATATGCAGCAAAAATATTGCAGATGAATGCAGTTCAATCCAAATGTGAACTAGTAAGTTTTAGAGTGAATTCTTATACAGTTATAGAAAACAATATACCCACTGGAGGGAAAATGTTAGGGTTTAATCATATGTGGTACAGTGAATATCTGGAAAACAGCAGATATCTTATATAAAGAATTTTAATTTCTTTTATTTAAGTTCATATCCCCAGCCCTGATCCTTAGTCTTTTAACAATGAAAATGGACCAGCTTGCATTTTGGACTTGATTATGGGCCCACTCAGCTTAGGTTGGAGGCAGTGCCTGAAGACTTGTCCAATAGTCTCTTATGTGCCATTCTTTTAATCATTTTGTAGGCTTTCTGCATTGGATCAGGAGCCCAAATTTCTGTGCTAAGAAGAAGCTGAAAACAAATCACAGGGAGAACTCTGAAAACTCTGAAAGCAAGAAAATGATAAGAGTGCCTTGTTATCTTGAGACTAGATAAGTAGGTTGTTTGAAGCTGGCAAGAGTGGCAATGGTGGAAAATGAAAATTGTGACTAGGTACTTATTGTGAGGGGGCAACAATTGTGATATATGCAGTACAGGAGAGAAAAAAATTTTCCATGCACTTCTGTCCCTTTCAATGCTTTATTCACTGAATTACTCAACATAATTTCACTCTATAGGTTCTTAATCAAGAAAACAACAATTCTTAATGCTAGGTACTTCAATAGACATAATCCATTCACAGCTAACAATTATAAATTAATTCTAAGCACTGCAAAGCACACTTAATCATGACAGGCTAATTACAGACATTCCCTCTGCATGCTAAATTCAAAAGTCTCAAGCCTTAGGGTTTATGTCCAGCATATGCACACTCACTCAGACCAGGGTGATCAGGACAAAAACCAAGGCAGGGCTTTCCTGGTGTGGAGCAGATGACTGGTTAAGGAGAGGATTATAGGGAGAAGTTGCAGCTCTCACCAGGGTCCAGACAAGGGCAGAGAGTTGGAGAGTGCTGAGTATTATGCAGAGGATCAGGAAATGAAGACAAGTAATGAGATGTCAGGTCCTCATCAGGCTTTGCAGCTCACGTGCATCCTTGGCTGGCTGAATCCTTGTTCATTAGTTCTATTATTTACATAAATTTTGGGCTTTTTGACCCCCCTTGCAATCTTCTACAGCTATCACCAGGTTTCTGCTCTTTATTTACCCTGGGGTCAGAAACATCTTGTCTGGTGGTCTCCACCCTGATATTTTTGACTTTCTCTCTTATCAGGCTAGGAGAGCCTGCCAGGGGCTTCACTCTATTTATCTGGTTGAGGGGAAATAACTTGTTTGAGGTCATACTTGAGTGCTCCGTGTGTGTGCCTGGTGAGACTGCAGGTTTGAAACTAGAATTTTTAAAATAGAGTTGTGTAGGCTCAGGCCTAAGGCCATCTTCACAGGACTCCTCAGAGGGTCTCTGTTGTAGATAAACCTCTATCCTTCCCCCCTTACTAGTCTATTGAAGCTTGTATCAGCAGTTAAAAGCCTGGGCATTTTGTTCCATAATTGTATGGTGTTTTCAGCTTGTCTCTAAAGCCCTTTGTAGGCATCCATGTGCCATGAGTCCAGCATGTTCCCACATTGTGTTGTGAAGTCTGGGATAATTATCTGAAGAGAACCCCAACTTCATTTGTTGTTTCAATGCACAAGAGAGATTGTACTTTTAGAGCTTGTTATGAAGGGTTTTTTTTTTTTAATTTTTTTTTTTTTGTGTGTGTGTGTGTTGTTTTCCTTTTGGTACCAGGAATTCAACACAGGGGTGTTCAGCCACTGAATCACATCCCCAGCCCTTTTTAAATATTTTTATATGGATACAGGGTCACTTTGAGTTTCTTAGGGCCTCATTAAGTTGCTGATGCTGGATTTTAACTCAATGCTCCTCATGACTCCTGAGCTTTTTAAACGTAGGGGAAGCAGTATTACAAATTGAGAGAACAACAATATAAATTCCAGAACTTCAGCTTAGCTCTTCCTAGATCTGAGAATAAACCTCTAGTTTTCTAGCTCTCTGTTCACATATTCAAATCTATGGTTCTTTTCTAATAGTGAATTAATATAAAATTAATTAGTATAAAATAGAAGAGATAGTAAAATGACAGTGTAATCAAGATAATGAAACTCATTCTAACACAGCTGGAGGCTAACTGGAAGATATGTTAATGAGCACCATTAAGGCCTATTTCAAAGGTAAAAAACCTTAATGCCCACTTTTGGGAACACCTTCAACAAAGTCCTTTGTCCAGTGGTGAAGTTGCAAGAGAAAACATGTGTCACAGAAAAGATGAAAATGAACCCATATGGTAGTCAGGATGCCTATTTTAAAACCTATTTTAAATAAATTTTTTCATGTCTGCTGAAAAACATCTGTAAACTTTTAAGATAGCACACAAAAATGAGTTTATCTGGTATCATTCCCCATACCACATGGTGGGAGTTCTATTTTGACTTGCTTAAATAAATAGATTTTATTCTTCAAAATTTGTGAGACAAGCACCCAGATGCAATTGGCAAAGTGAGAAATTTTGTTTCATCTCAAAACTCCACTTTCAACATTATCAATGACTATTTTCCCATATTTTATTTCATTTTTCTTCAAGAACTAGAGAGCATTTTCGAAAGATTTGATTTATCATCCGTGTAGGAATGGCGGAAAAGCTCCATAAACTCAACAATCAGAACTGTAGAGGCCTGTCACAGAAGAGAAGGGGGATGGGGGAAGAAGAGAGAGAGAAGGTGGAAGAGAGGGGGAGGGGGATGGGGAGAGAGAGAGGGAGAGGGTGTTGATATTTATGAGCTCAATGGGGATGAGGAGGAGCATAGGGGAGTGGGCTCTTACTTCTTTATTGGCTGAGAGTTCACGCCACTTTGGGGATTTGGAGGTGTGCCATTGTGCCATTAAAAGTTCGCACCATTCAGTATCATGGACCTGAGCTCCTGGAAGAGAACTGCTCCAAGCACCATCTTTTTTTTAAGAGATACACACACACACACACACACACACACACACACACACACACACAGAGAGAGAGAGAGAGGGAGAGAGAGAGAGAGAGAGAGAGAGAGAGAGAGAGAGAGAGAGAGAGAGAGATTTTTTATTTTATTTTATTTTTTTTAGTATTCAGCGGACACAACATCTTGTTTGTAGGTGGTGCTGAGGATGGAACCTGGGCTTCACACTTGCTAGGTGAGTGCTCTACCACTTGTGCTACATTCCCAGCCATTCCAGGCACCATCTTTACCAACAATCTGAGCTTTTTACATATGAATAAAGCAGAATAAAATTAGGTGACATTAAAAAGAATTAATCTCTTCTAAATGAGGTAATTTAGTTTATGTGTCCAAATAAAGGTCCTCAATTCATTTTGTTTTCATATGTAATACCTTTTTATTAAAATGGCCCTGACCCATAGAAACATTCTAAACATTTCAGTGAACACCTTTCTCTGGTGTGGCAGGAAATTAAAAGTGGGACTAACTTAAATTTAAACTACATGAAAGATCAATCTCTCCTTTATTCCTTTTTTGTTTGTTTGTTTGTTTTTGTTTTTTTGTGGAACTGGGAATTAAACTCAGGGCCTCATGCTTAGAATGCAAGCACTCTACCAGCTGAGCTATATCTCCAGTCCCATATTTTGGGAGGCAAAACCAGGGATTGAAGTCATGGGCACTCTACCACTGAGCCACATCCCTACCCTTATTTTTTATTTTTACTTAGAGAAAGGTTTTCACTGTGTTTCTTAGCTTCTCACTGTTGCTGAGACTGACTTCAAATTCAGGATCCTCCTATCTCAGCCTCTGAAGCAGCTGAGATTACAGACATAAACCACCATGCATGGCCAACTTCAATCTCAAAAACTAAAGTACACAGCAAATTAGGTCACAGGCTGTCAACAAATAGGTACACTATGTAAAAAACTATTTTTTAGTTGTTGATAGACATTTATTTTATTTACTTATATGTAGTGCTGAGAATTAAGCCAAGTGCAGACAAGTTAGCTACCACTGAGCCCCAGCCCCAGCCCCCTAGTACATATTTTATTTTTATGATGAATACTAGAGATTGAATTTAGGAACAATGGACTACTGAGACTCAGTCTCAGGGTTATTTTTTACTTCATTTAGAGATGAGGTTTCACTGAGTCATTTAGCACCTCACTTTTGCTAAGGCTGGCTTTGAAGTTTTGATCCTCTCATTTAAGCACAAAGTCACACCTCCAGCCCCATTTTATTTTATTTTATTTTTTGTACCAGGGATTGAAGCCAGGGGCACTTAACCCCGGGCCACATCCCCAGCCCTATTTAGTATTATACTTAGAGACAGAGTCTCACTGAGTTGTCTAGGGTCTCACTTTGGCTGAGGGTGACTTTGAATTTACCATCTCTTTGCCTCATTTTCCCATCCTTCTGGGATTATGGTTGTGTGCACCTTGCCCAACACAGTTGTGGTGTTTTTGTTTGTTTGTTTGTTTGCTTTAGTATTTACACAGTTGCTGAAGCTGTCCTTGAATGTGAAATCTCACTGCTGAAATCTCCTGAGTCACTGAAATTACAGAAACAAATCACCATACCGGTTTTTTTCAGTTCATACAAAGGCAGAATTGGGATGTCAAACAGAAAGAGAGCTGTTAAAATCACCTCATCTATTATAAAAGGTACAATAATCATAAATGCCAACATGTAACAATTCTTCAGCTTCATTTATATACAGAAAGTAGATGATATGTTTTTACTCCTACTCTAGAAAAAAGTAGAATGTGTTTCCAAAACTTTGAATATGGTCTCTTATTATTTTTTATGAATTATGTAATGCTGTTTGCTATGAAAGAGTATCAGTCAGGTATCTGGTCAACAAACATTTGAATTTTTTTGTTTTTTCTGTCAGAACACTGTTACCTCCATGAGAATAAGCCCACAATAATTTTTTAATCATGAGTTATTTTGGGAAAAAAAATCAGAGTATTTTATTGACAGCCAGATTACACTGTAAAGTTCAGTGTATTTACCAACCA